>NW_010297404.1:132876-189514 GCF_000700745.2 Antrostomus carolinensis | reverse complement strand
AGGGACATTTCACACTTATTGTGAAGTCAGTGGAGAGTCTGCAGCAGAGACAGACAGACAGACAGACACAAGCACCATACGTATGCAATGAAATAATCTGATACAACGTGCCGTGGGTGCTCTGGCCATCTGAGGCACTTGGACTTGCTCACCATACCTCACATGTGTTGCTTGAGGCAAGCATCCATATTTCTACATGGGATTTTGTAGATAGAAAAGTGAAGCTGTTGCTTCTCCGCGGGGAGATGAGGAGGGGAAAGCCTCTGCTGTAGTTTTAGGTGGGGTCACCCAAACCATGTATGGCTGTCATCACTGAGAACAAAAATATCCAAGTAAAAAACATGGGACTTGCTGAATTTAGCATCAATGATGTTGCTTTAGTAATGTCTGCAATGGAAAACTGCTGCTAGGTAAAAACCTAGTATAGCTTTGATCCCAGCTTCTGGGACATAAAATATCATTTTACATATGTGTATCCATGTAAATGTATATAGATATTTATATATACAATTTGTACAAATATATATTATGTATGCATTTTTGTACAATATAATGCATATAAATAATAAAAGAGTCATTAATGTCTCCTTGCTCCCTGTGATTGTTGGTTTAATGAAAGTAAAGTGATTGCAGTAGCCTCTTCTTTTTGACAGCTCTTCAATTTTGGAGATATCAGTCACCAGTTCATACAAGAAATCCTCTTTCAAGAGGGCCCATATCCTAGAGCCTTTTCTTTCTAATGGCTTGTAAGAAAATAAACCTGAGTACACTGAGATGTAAAACCTAAGGTCAGGATAAATTTTGAGCAGTTGAGGTTACCCTAGAGTTCAGATAAAACACGATACCTCACTACCAAAGACATTTTCCTGAACAGCCAGTTAGCGACCCACTCAGAATTCGGTTACTTGTTAGCACATTTTTAAAACAAGCTTTTTGTTCTAGCTCTTTCATGGGACAATAAGATCATCTGCCATCCTGACAGATTTCTAAATGTATCTCTTCTGAGTGCACCGAAATATGGTATTGCAAACAACAATAGTTTTCTCTTGTTCTTAAATTATTAAGTTTATCCATGGAGTCTATGCCCAAATCACTTATTCTGTCACATTTATCTCCATGTTTCTGTCTGTATGGTGAAGGAGGTGATGAGAGAAATTTGTTTTCTTGTTCTTCTATATAATTAATTTTTTTTTCCCCCCTTGATTGAAGGTAAATATTTTCCTTGAGGAAAAACACTCCTCACTGTATCCTGCATACCTTTTCACTTCAATTCCTCTTTCTAGAGTTGAGAATATCCTCATTTCTATACCTTGTTGCTTTCCTCTTTTATTTTACATCACATTATTTACTTCACAAATTTATTCAGTATTAAGTTATAGTACAAAGAAATCAAAAGGAAAAATATTAAGTTATTAGTACAACCAACAATAAAAAAAGAAGAAGAAAGGCTCAAACCCAACAAATAATAATGAATTAATACACCATAGTTAAGGTTGGTGGGAATTGGCTTTCTGCATCATTCCAGTTGTGTTATTTGCTGCTTTGCTTTCCATGGTCCATCACTTCAATCCGCCACACTTCTTTTTTCATTCTTTTTGCTCACAGCTGTAGTGCTCAAGACCTCTCCCAAAGACCTTTTTATATAAAGCTAACTCTTTATATAAGGCTAACTTTGATCTCCCTTTTGCAGAGTAAGAGTGCTCTCATATCTGCCACGCCGGGACTCACTGGAGCCTGCAGAACAGGCTAGGGACCAGTCTGGACACCCAGACTGTGTCTGAGGTGCACTGATCCGCACATGCATTATTTTTCTGTACTAAGTAGATATATCTGTTGATTTACAGGATACTGGAGAGCCCAAAAAAACACCCTACTACAAAGCCATCATGATTTTGAGAACTGTACAATCAAATGCAGAAGCTCTGTGATTGTGAGGAACCTGGACAGGAGAATGGAAAGCTGCTTACAAGCTTTCTGGAGAGCTTCCTCCTGTGTTGAGGATGAAGGAATGTAATTCTGAGGCAGCCCTTCTGTGGACTTCCCAACAGGGATTTCATATTTTCCATCCCTGATCTGGTATATGGCATCTACAGTGTGATGTAGGGGCAGTGAGCAACTCTCATACCTTCTGTGGTATTTGCATCATAAAGGTATAAAGTTAGAAAATTCTGCAGAAAGGAGCGGACCATGCACCGAGAGTAGTTTCTTTAGAGTTGCTGTCAGGAATTAAACCCTGGCTTCTCATTTACATTCTTCATGCACTAGAAAGCTCCTGTTTTAAGCAGCTTGATTGTCTGTTACAGTAGACTTTTGTGAAGCTCTGTGCACGTAGCTTGCTGGTGAAGTTCCTCTGCACCTCCTGGATGCTGAAAAGAATTCATTTCCTGGAGTAATTTTTTTTTGTCAGGTAAGTCTGGGAAAAGATAGTTTATCTTGATGATTAGCAACAAAAACAAACCATTCCACATGATTCTCCAGGGCCCAGTTGCCTGATTAAAAGTTTGTCATGCTGAAAGAAAATAAAATCGGAACAATAGTAACCTTATGCTCTGGTCTAAAAGAAGAGTTACTGGCTTATAAGCAATTTATTTTTCTCTTGATTTTTCAGCTTGGATACCTGTGGAATTAGTGACCCTTTTAGACATGATTTCAAAACTACTTCAAGGGAGAAAACTGCTTTCAGTTGGTCGAACAGTTCCGTCTTAAAACAATGGTGATATGTGAGAATGTCTTCTTACTGGGCTTTAAATTATTTTGCTTTTTAAGGCTTTGAAACTTTGCTTCAGGTGATGGTGATGATAGCTTGTTTTTTAAATGTGTGGAAGTTGTCCATCTACATGACACAGACCTTTAAGACCTGGGGGACAGCAGCACTAAATAAAGGCACAGAAAATCCCCATGCATCAATTAGAGCAGCTGGGGAGGCATGAATGAGAGAAAATATTTCACATAAAATACTCATGCTATTGTGAATATTTTAAAGTCTTAGTATACTAGCACCCCAAACTACATTTTTGGTAGTATCTAAAGCGTAGGAATTTGCTGATTTAGAAGATCAATGAAATAAAAAGATAAGCTGAAGTGAAGTGACAAGCTTGGAACAGTCTGCCACCACTTGTTTGCAGAAAAGGGAAACAACTTAAAATATGAAATTTTACCAAAAGAAATAGTTAACACCAGAAAATTGGGAAACATATCTTTTTTTTTTTTTTTTTAATTGTAGGAGTATTCAAATGAAGTTTTATGGTATTTGAGCTGTGATGCATAGAGGACTTCTGAATCTTTTAAATTCAGTAGCAACCATGTTTTTACTTCACACATATGTTCAGACAGAACACATTTGCATTCTGAGTTAGAAAGCACTTTAAAATGTACTTTTGAGTCTAGGAGTGGACTGTCTTGTGTGAAAGCATCTTGCTGGTGATCAGGTCTGTTACTGTGAAGGCTTTAGGGCTAATGGATGAGAAACAGCCTTCAGATACCATAGGGATCTGCACAAAGTAAGGACCTAAACAGATGAGCAGACCATTTGTTTTGGGTTACCTGGGATCGAAGCTGTGTTGGGATATGCTGTATTGTTTTTCTGTAATTTTCTTTCTGTGCACTTACAAGGCACTTATCATCATGGCATTTTGCTTAGATTTAAAAATAGAAATAGTGATGGCAATTTGTGGGTTTTTTTTTAATTATTATTTTTTGGGAGACACAGGTTGCTTAATTCATAGAGGGGTTTATATACAAGAGAGAAGAAGAACTGGTATGCTGTGTAGGGCTACTGTCAAATCTTTCCTTAAGTTTTTTTGTTTGTTTGTTTTTGTTTTTGTTTTTGTTTTTTTTTAATGAATTTTGGATTTTTAAGCCAAGGAAATATATATGTGAATACAATCTGATATTCAGGGACTTTTTTTTTTTTTTTCAAGTTCAACCTAAGAAGATACAGAATGCTCACAGACAAAACTGTTTCAGAAGTCAGGCAGAAGAAATGACTGAGGTTGGCTGTGATGCCTTAGACCACATCTTTGTTTTGCATTTGTGTACCTGGAGTCCTTGATGAAGTAAGCTGTCTAGGCAGGTACATCTGAACAGGACTTACCATGGCCAGGAGTACATGTCCATGGTGTACCAGTCCCCTTTAGAAAGGTGATGTTGGAAAACATCATAAGGTCGCAGAGCTTGGGCTCAAAGGAAGGCAAAGTACTCCCACTGCGTGGACCTCTGTCAGGAAGGCTGTTGGAGAAGATTCCTCTGTGAATCTTTCCTGCAGGAGGAGGTGATGCCTTCAGTGAATGAACAGAGGGAGCCTGGCTTGATGGAGTGATTTGTGTAGCACAGAGAAATTCCCTCAAGTGTGACTTTACCACTTCAGCAGAGGAATGATGACCTCTCCTTCTTAATTTCCAGGGCAGTAAAGTGTTCTTTAGAAGGTATTCTGTGTGTTTGATACTGTTTGCATCTGATAATGTTTTCTAGGATCACAATATTTTCTTTCTATTATCCAAGAAATCCAGATCTGTCTAGGTAGTAGAATGGCAGAGAATGCTTCAATAATTGCTCTGTTTCTTAGCGTCTTAGCAACCTTTTTTAGGTTGCCTTTATCACCGCCTTTCTGCCATGTCTTGATGTTATTTGATATTTTAAAGTTGTTTTTTTAACTTGAACCTTGCAATTTCAGTGATATTTCACCGTTTGCCATGTTGTGACAGAAGGCAGGAGAGATGCTTCTCTTAAAAAAAAAAAATCCAGTTAATTTTTTTCATAGACTACAAATACAAAAAAATGATTGTCAGCTATTGTCTTCAGTGGGCAGAGTTAATGCTATTCTGGGTGCCCTGACTGTGTGTTTCAATGTAATAAGTTATTTTTAAATTTAACCATTATTCCATTGGTTTTTCATGCTAGAAACAGTTAAAGGGAGACTTGCAATGTCACTGAAATGTATTTTTTTATTATATAATTGAAATGTGCTTCATTCTGAACTGTTGTAACATAATTTTTGTAGCAGAATTTACACAGCATATAATTTTATCCTTGTACTGCATTATCTATATTATAGCTACTCACCCAATTAAGAAAAGTAGGAAAGAATACTGACTCAATTAAATGAGAAAATTGACTGTTCTGGGAGCCTATTTAACAAGCTCTTTTACATCAAAACCTACAGATATTAATCTGATGGAGAATTTCTTTGGTTCTGATAAAAATGACAGCCTGTTTCACGTCTATGCTGGAAACATACATTGCTTCATCAAAATACTGTTGCAGTCAATCAACAAAATATTCTGGTCCTCTGTGGACAAAAGAACCAAGATGTGTACAAAAATATCTTTATAAGCCACAATTATCTCTTTGGAGTGCAAGATAACTATTCTTTGATTTGGAGGTTTACATTATTTGAGGAAGAGAGCAGTTCAAAAGTGTTAAACCACTTTACCACCACCCTGTGGTAAAGAAAGCAGCCAGTATTTTAGAAAAAAAATTAAAAATCTGGAGAAGATTAGCATTTGTATTGCATTAAATACATTAGACAATATTTTATCAGCGAGTGACCAGTATCACAGAAACAACGTCACTGATTAACAGTGTCTGGGTAAGTAAGCACACTTTAGAATTTTGCATCTCAGTGTTAAATGCACATACAACTTTAAAATACAGTTTTAGTTTAGACCCCTGCCTCCATATTACTAGCATTTAAATGAAAAAACTAATTAGTAATTCTGGTTTATTTATAGATGTGTTAATTGGATTCAGTCACAAAATATGAGTGATTTATCATCTATCATGAATATAATACATTGAAAAGGCAAATAATAATTTAAACAATTATGTCTATTTTTACCCCATTGGTTTTGTAACGTGGTATGCCTTTTATGAGCATCCTGAGTAAACAGTAGGTTGGTGAGAAATTAATTTCCTAAAAATCTTTTCTCGTGGAAGTACTAGGAACTCAATATTTTACAGAGGCAGAATGTCATAGGTAAGTGTGTCCTTTTGCATGGAGGATGTTAAATGTAATTCCACAGTGGCAGTGTAAATAGTTATTATAAATACATTTATTAATCTACACTTCAGAAAAGTCAGACAGGAAAGATGAAGTCTGTAATAGGCTGTCACTTCTAATCACATGATAAAATAAAGCAAAAGTGAAAAAGTAAAATAAATCAGTGAAAGTAAATATGCCCGTTAATGTATAAATATTGTTTTAGAAACAAGATCTGAATCTGTGCTTAAAATTATAAGTAAACCCAACGTTCATATAAGAAGAGAAATGCTCTATAATGAAGTGATCATTTAATAAATTTAATTAGTTATTAAATCACATTTTGTGCTTTCAAAGTACTTCCTGTTAGTGTGTTCCACATACTTGTATGGTACAAACCTAGGACGAGTGTAGAAGCAAGAGAGCAGATCTTGGAAAGAAGAAATATGAAGGAGGTGTTTGCCATGTAAGGCTTGCAAATGTCAGTTATTTTGCTTGCAACACGTCTTTGCAATATGTCCTCCTGCATTCCTATGTTGTTAATTTAGAAATCTCTTAAAATCATTGTACAAGCAAAAACCTTTAGCTGCATTTAGTTCAACTTGCTTTATTGAATTGGAGTATTCACTTCAACAACCAAACATGCCATAAAACATGGCTGGAGAGTAAAACCTGCATCATTCCTGCATCCATTTTAGCAAAGGATGATAATTAAGTTGTTCAGAACAGCTGAAAGGCAAGAATCAAAATATTGCTTGACTACCTCTTGAGGATGGGTGATTACATTACATTACACATTGTGATTTAAAGTGGGAGATTGCTGCTTTTTCTTTGTATAAAAGTTTTTGGCTTGGGTTTGGGAGGTTTTGTTCTGGCATGTCTCTGATTTTTCCTACTTCGGTGATCCTGGATTGATTACTGTCTTCCAGCTACGAGGAACCAGGTGGGACTCCTGTCAGTATTTGCCATGTTGCCATAAGCTAGTAGGGGAAGGTGATAGATGAATTACTGACAGTCCTTTTTTTTTTAAAGTGCTGTTTCCTAGCATAGGTTGCAATTCAAAGCATATGTAAGTGTGCCATTCACCTCTTTGATTTGGGAATCTGGTGTTCTGGAGTTGAGGGGAAGCAGTCATTTTGTCACTCTTTTCCTTAAAATGATGTATCTCAATAGGAATTGGTAGAATTAACTCTGCAGTTGCTTTGAGGCTACTGCCCAGACAGGGAAATGTGCAGGAATGGTGTCCAGGATGTGTGGGGCTGGCTAAAAAGAAGTAGAGAACAGTGTCCTCTTTAGAGATTAGAGAGTGAGAAATTACACCATCCATTTTTCTTTTAGAGAGGTGAACTACGTACTCATAATCAGACCAATCTGAGATCTCAACCAGCAGATTTCAGTGATATCCTAGAGAGTGGGGTTCAGTAGATACTCAAAGATACAGGCAAACAAGAAGCAAGATTGTCCTTTATTTTACTCTGTTACACCCTGATCCTGTAAACTTTGTATTTTCATGCTTGCTTCTTGACTAGATGACAAACCCTGCTACTCAGAAGAACAGAGTAGTTTCTGTTGGTTCTGAATTTGGCCTAGCCTTAAGCCAAAGCTGTTTCCAGTCATATATTGTTAAAAAGGATACCTTTTGATCTGTTAATTTTAATCAATATATTTTGTTTGTTTGTATTTGGAATAAATACTTTGAGAATTTATGGCTTTTGCCTGTTACCATTTCAAGTATTTTTTGAAAATGTAAGTTGCAGTAGCAACCTATTGGTATGTACCTCACTTTTTTGCTTATACACTTCAGAGTGCTATACTGTAGTAGTTTCATAATACCATACTGTAAGAAAGTATTTAAAATTAAATAATTAAAATTTAATCTGGAAGTAATATTCCTTTTAAGTCATTGTCATAGCTTTTTGCAAGAAGTGGAGAGCGTTTTAGCAGCTAAAACCAGCAAATTACCCTAAGCCAATTATTTTATCTGCCAATTTATCAGGTCATGTTGTCGTTCAACATTGCCTTTGCACTTTGGCTACCAATGCCATATGAAGTTTAAACTAATTGTCCTGTTCTTCAGAAATCCATGCAACTTCACATTATGGTGCTGTACATGCAGTCTGATTTTGTGTTGTGCTTGCTTTTGTCTGCTGTGGTCTTCCAGTGGAACAAGGAGCAACATCTCAGAAGAGAGGAAGAAAATTCCCATCGATGGTGTCTGTGCATAGAACACTCTCACACTTCCTGATAAGACACCAGACCTTATTTAAAAAACCCTGTTCTTCATTCCTTATTGGCCAGCCATACACATTGAGTTATTTTTATTCCTGTGGACTGCAGCATCATTATCAATAAAATGGAGATCATTCTACTTTTTTTTTTTTTTCAATTTAAAGCATGTTGAGGTCTGTTGACTGAAATAAGAGCTATTTGCAATAGTGAATAGCAATAGAAATGCAATAGCAATGCCTGTTTGAACAGTCCTTCCTTCCTTCCTTCCTTCCTTCCTTCCTTCCTTTCCTTTGGATTTCTCAGTATGTTAGATTATCTATAATTATCTTGTAGTATATGGTCTATCTGAGTCTTTGTCTTGCCTTTGAGCACCTTGATAAATCTTGAAAGGAGTAATTTAAACTCTTTACAGCTGCTGAAATTTTAATAAGATTACTTGGTCTGATAATATACTTCTCTCTCCCATTACAGTATACATTTCAGGTAAATTTAATTGCCTCTTTAAGATACATGCATCTTGAGAAATTATCTTAAAATAATTTGCATTTATTTTGCACTGCCATAAGTCAAAGGATTTTTTATTTTTTTTTAAGCCTTAAGCATAGCATGTGGCAACAGAAATTACAAGCTTTCGTAGCTTTTTTTGATGTAGATAATTTTGAACCTCATGGGCTGATTCTGATGGCAGAAGATTGTGGATAGAGCTGGATTTTTTTGTTGCTGTTTAAGTTAAAAACATGAAAAAGATGCTGAACACAAAAACTATTTTCAGTGAAGTAATAATAGCAAAATAGAAAAGCAGTAAAAGAGAATTTTTTTCCCGGACCACTTTCCCACCTTCCTGTTTGTGTGAAGCGAGGACTCACCAGCCTTCCAGCGTGCTCTGGGCTGCACAGCACCGAGCAGGGTTTCTCTCTGTTGTTGGTAGCCACATGGTGTACGGTGCGTGTTTGTTTGAGGACAGCTGGTTGTCTCAGCTGCCAAAGAATGAAAAAGCCTCTCGGATGAATACAGCCAGTCAGACTAAATGCCTCTGAAGTTCATGCCATGTGAAGTTCATGGATTCTCCATCCTTCAAGATACTCAAGACCTGACTGAACATGGTCCCAGGCAACCTGTTGTAGCTGGCTCTGCTTGAGTGGGGTGCAGTTGGATTAGGGACCTCGAGTGGTCCTTCTGAAGCTCAATGATGCCATGATTCTATAAAATTAAATGCAGCAGAAAAGAGAAATCCAGATCAGGGCATATCTGTACAGGTTAGATTTCATAGGTCTCTGTCCTCTTAAATGAGGAATTCATCATGAAATTGTCAAAATAATTTCCTGGATTTTTATTTTCATTCAGTTTGAGTTTGTATATTATCAGGATAATGATATTTAAGATGTTATAGTTCTGTGTAGATGTTTTGACATCATAATTGTGATACTTCAGTATCATGTATAATGAATGCTTTGTTTCTTGGAAACTTCATTTAGTATCTCTTACAACCATGTTAAATACATATTATACTTTGAATTCACATAATGCATAATCATTTTACTCAACCAGCTTCAAACTCAGACAGAGGTTTGTAAACTTTACTGTTGATTGGATGTCACAGTCAGCAGTGGCAAAAATGACAGACACCACCATTAGCAGCAGTGTTGACAGCGAGTAATACTGTTGCATGGAAGGTGGTCATCTCTGTGTCGGGCTGCTTGCCAGTCTGAAGTCATTAATGGCACTTGTACTCAGAACAGCTACTCTAATGGCCTTGTCTTAGGGCCTGCATTATGGTAAGTCCTATTGCTGTAATTCCAAGCCTCCTACCAAACCTCCTGACCGGCAGAACTTGGAACATAGTACAATGATAAGTTTTGGCTTCAAATGTTAGTTTCTTTTTAAGATAAATGCTTTAATAATGCAAGCCATTTTTACTTTCATTATTACTGTCATAGTTTTTATTAGATGAAACAAGCATATTTTAGGGGGACCTTAACTGCTCTTAGGAGCTTTCATCTTTTTGAAGTTACAGCGAATAAAGCACTTACCACTTCTGAAACCACATGTATAGATAGATCTCTGTTTCTGCTTCTAATATAACATGACAGGCAGTGCATGGAAAACTCAGTGTCTGAGAACCCTTAATTCTGCAGGTGGTTTGGGGTGAGATTCTTCTCATCTATGTTTCCTTGTCACCTGAGCCTTTTTTCTAGTCAGTACTGTCAAAAGGTACTTTCAGAGGGCATGTATACTGAGAAAAACATCTGGAATAAGTTGAGTGGTAATCCTTTGTATCTTCTTTTTTTTTTTCACCATTATCTGTTGAGAGACTGTAGGTGACTAGTTCATTCACGATTTCTCCTCCAAACCATAGAGCTTCAAGAGACTTACTCCTGCATATTAGCATTGATAGCTCCTGTATTTCTGTAGCTCCTTCATTTGCTTCTTTATCTCTCATCTCAAGAGCTATAGAAAAGATCATTAGAAGCAGGGAACCTCCGTCAGTTGACTCAACTCAGTAAGAAAACTCAGTAAGAGTTGAGTCTCATTGACTCAACTCAGAGTTGTGTCTTTGGGTGGAGGTACCCTATTTCTTTCTTCAAGCTGAATGAACTAGGTGACCGCAGAAATCTCGCACTAGCTAAGTTTATGTTTTACTAGAGCACGCTCAGATAATCTAAAGCAAAATAGCTGTTTAACTAAGGGAACTCTGGTCTGCTAGGTGAATCTTATTACCTGAGTCTCTTAAAAAGAAGGAATTGGTCCAACTTCAGAGTTTTCCTAAGCCATGCAAATTCCATGCAGTTTCCTCTGATCTCTAAAGCAGTGCTCTTCCTTCCAGCCCATCAGTGTTTTGCCTTGAAAGCCTCCCTGGCAGCTTTTCAAATTTAGGTTTCTTCAGTGCTCTCCCTTTCGCTGGTCCATGGCAGGAGCTCTCAGGAGCAAAGCAGGTGCCAAAGAACTCTGAGGAGCAAAGCAGTCTCTCCTCTGGCCCCAGAGAAGTAGTCAGGGCACTGCAATGGGGTGGCCTTCCTTCTGTTCTTCACTTGTATCCTTTCTGGATTAAACATATATAAGGTAGGTATGCAGTAAACTGAAAACAAACTAAATAATTCTACCATCTGTTATGAGCCATCAAAACAGAAGTTGTATAAAATAAGAATTTATAATAGCTTTAAAAATATAGTGCAGTTTGGAGAGAAAGCAGGTGAATGTCTATGTAACACAGTTTGCCATGGAAAAAGTTGTGTATTTTTGATGTGTTAATGATTTTAAAGAATTGGTGAAATTTATCCAGATACAATTTCAGAGTGTCACTGTTGTCATAGAGCTACGTAAGGCTCTGTAGGTGCCTTCCTTCCTGAATAGATGGACAACTTATGTAATTTGCAGCATGTAGTTATTGCTGCCCTCTTTTCTTTCATAAATTAGTGGGTTTAATTAATCTTTTTGTTTATGGTCGAGCTGCTTCTCTTTTGGCTGACTTCACCCCCTGTAGGAGCCATTCTGTCCAGTGGTGCAGAAGACTATGTCTATGATAAGATGCTTGATGAATCATGAACAGGCATAATTTATACAGGGGATTGTTCTTGTATTATACAGGATATGCAAATGAAATGATTGTGGGACAAGGATTTTTGTAATGGGACTTAGTGCAGAGTCACCTCTGAGATGAGGATCAAGGATGTAATTATAGTGGTGGGCAAATATACCTCTTGAGTTTTTGAGTTTTCTGGTCAAGTGTTTACTTATGATAGGCTTGGTTATCTTTTAGAAGGTGTCAAAGAGACTAAGGATATATATGAGCAGTGTATTAACCAAAGTGCTGGCTATTCACCAAACTCTTCTACATTCCTTTTTTTTTTTTTTTTTGCAGGACAATGATTTTTATTTTGCTTTACATTTTTTTTTTTTTGTGTGGAAATGTGTACTACAGAACTCTGAAGTTCTTTGAATTGCTTCTGAACAAAACACAAATTTTAGCAACAAACAACTTCTAGAAGGTTTCCATAGCTAAAGCGTTCAGCTAAATAGTGTGGATCCACAGGGAATGACAAAATCCGTCTGTTTTCGGGAATGAAAGCTGTTCTTCACAACACAGGAGTTTTCTGTGGGCTTTGCCTTTCAAGTGTGAGATGTTTCTGGAATTCAGGCCATGGTTTCACAGTAGGCAAGAGCAGAATGAGGAGAATTCTTGATCTTAAGGCATTGTGTTAATACAAATGAATGTGGAAATTGGTTCCTTTGTATTAGAGCCTAATTTCAAAATGAGTAGCTTATGGAAGGTACTCCCTAAATAACGTCTATCTAGTTGAATAGATTAAATTGCACTTCACTGAGAAGGATGTAACACCCTATAAGGATTTCTTTCTTATCAATAAGATTTGTATTTGGAAATATATATATGTGTAAAAAAAATCTAAATCTAAAGTAATATCCCAAACTGCTAACCTAAAATTGAGAATATGAATGTGTAAAAAATTATTCATGCAGTACATCAGATGGGCTGATTTATTTCATTATGAGAATGAAGCACATCTTTTTAATGAATTAAAAACCATTTTGAGAAAAAACAGGTGGTGCTAAAGTTGGGATTGAGTCAAAAGGCATCATACTTGCAAATGAGGGAAGTGGTAATAAGTAGCACAACCTGCTGTTGGTAAGAATTGTTGACCCAATCCACACTGTGCTGTTCAAATCATCTGTTAGATCTTCAAACAACAGCACATGTCTCTTGTAAGGCATAAACTGTTTCTTGCTTGTTAACTGTCTGGTAATAAAGAATTAAGAGTTTATTTGGAAAAGCCCAGGATGATGCCCTTTCTCATGATTTCAAGGAGAGGCGCTTTTTTAGTCCACCCAAACTGAAGGAATTTCGTTCTTATCCTGGATGGAGATGGTTTGTCCTGCGTAAGTGGTTTGTCCTGGGTAGAGGTGGTCACAGATGTGCCAAAGTTGGCCTTCCATTCTGCCAATTTCGGCAGTCAACTGGAAGGATGAACACAAAGTTTGTGCACTCAGGGTCATGTGGCCAGAGCATAATGTTTTAGCTGTGCGTAGCCCAGCTCTATTTTTTGTTGCAAATCAGTGTACTTCCTGCTGCAGCGCAGAGCAGAGTTCAGTCTTTTGAGCTGTTTTGTAAAGAAAATGCCAGCCAATTATGCAGTTGCATTGCAAAATGCACTATAGAAAATAGAGTGCCAGTGTTAATAAGTGTTGCCTGTCAGCCTTGGCAATCCTGTCCTTTCAATTTTCTAGTAAACAGGCACTCAATGTGAATGATATTTAGATTATTTTTGGATAACTTATTTAACAAAGCTAGTGAGCAGTTAACCTTATGGTATTTTTCATAAGTCTCTCCCAAGCAGTTACTGTTGCATGTGTCCAGTGCTGTCTTTTAGTGCACCAGAATGAATTTTATCCTGTGATGCATGTGTAACCACATATGGAGTTGCTGTGTGTGACTTTAATGTGTATGCTCCAGGAATTCTTCAGAGTTGGAGGTGAATGGTAACTTCTCAGTTCCTTTCTGGATGCTTCCAGTTCTCCTTAACCAACAAATTCAAAGATACTGGAACTATAGTGTTGAAATGACTTTAAAACAAAATAAAAAGCTCCAAATAAACATATTTCTCAGAATTGGACATACAAAAGTCCATGGGACCTGATGGGAAGCACTCACAAGTGCTGAGGGAGCTAGCTGATGTCATTGCAAGACTACTCTCAATTATCTTTGAAAGATTGTGGTGGCTGAGAGGGGCTCCTGAAGACTGGAATAAAGCAAATGCCACTCCTGTCTTTGAGAATGGCAAGAAGGAAGATCCAGGGAACTACAGGCTAGTCAGCTTCACCTCCAATGCTGCAAAGGTTATGGAGCAATTAATCCTGAAAACACTTTTCAAACTAATGAATGACAGGGTGATCATGAGTAGTCACCATGCATTTACAAATGCTTAATCAACCTCATAGCTTTCTATGATGGAGTGACTGAATATGAGCCAGCAGTGTGCCCAGGTGGCCAAAAAGGCCAATTGCATCCTGGCCTATATCAGAAACAGCATGGCCAGCAGTACCAGGGAAGTCATCCTTCCCCCGTACTCAGCATTGGTGAGGCCACACCTTGAATACTGTGTCCAGTTTTGGGCCCCTCACTACAAGAAGGACATTGAGGCACTGGAATGTGTCCAGAGAAGGGCAACAGTGAAGGGGCTGGAGAACAAGCCTTATGAAGAGTGGCTGAAGGAACTGGAGTTGTTAGTCTAGAAAAGAGGAGGCTGAGGGGAGACCTAATTGCTGTCTACAACTACCTGAAAGGAGGTTGTAGTGAGGCAGGTGTGTGTCTTTTCTCCCAGGTAACTAGAGATAGAACAAGAAGCAATGGCCTTAAGTTACGCCAGGGGAGGTACAGATTGGATGTCAGGAAGTACTTCTTCACTGAAAGGGTTCTCAGGCACTGGAACGGGCTGCCTAGGGAGGTGGTTGAGTCACCATCCCTGGAGGTATTTAAAAGACGGCTAGATGGGGTGCTTGGAGATATGGTTTAGTAATGGACAGGTATGGTTGGACTTGATCTCAGCGGTCTTTTCCAACCAGGTGATTCTGTGATTCTATGATGACACAAAACTGGGAGGAATGGCTTATACATGGGATAGATGTACTGCTATTCACAAAGAACTAGACAGGCTGTAGAACTGGGCAGATAGGAATCTCATGAAGTTCAACAAAAGAAATATGCAGACTTCTGCATCTGGGGAGGAATAGCTATAGGCACTGGTACAGGCTAGGGACCGAGGATCTAGAAAGCAGCTTTGTAGAAGAGGACCTGGAGGTCCTGGTGGACATGAGCTAGCAACATACTCTGAAAGCGAAGGTGGCCAACAGCATCCTCGAGCACTAGGATGAAGCATCAGGAGAAGCATTGCTAGTAGGTTGAGGGAGGTGATCCTTCCCCTCTACTCAGCACTGGTAAGGTGTTTTGCCAGTTGGTGGGGCTGGCGAAAAGGACACAGACACCAACAGAATACTAGATACAAACTTATTTTACTCTAGTTTTAAAGCAGGGAAAAAAAGAAGAATAAGCAAGGTACAGAGTTAAAGGGGGTGCTGCACCTGATCATTACTACAAAAGAGAAAGCATAGTGATTAAGAAAAATACATCACCAATTGCCCAAATACTTATCATCATCTGCATCCTGTACATCAGCTGGGGAGCCCTGTCACAGCGAAGGACTTGGAGAGCCTTTCTCCAGCAATTGGGAGGTCCTACGCAGAGCGTCCACTCGTATGTGAGGTCTCCATCTTTGTTGTGAGAGGGTCCTGCTTTTATACCATCTAACAAACAAATAACGCAGACAGAAAGGCATGGTAGCATCTGGTGGGTAAGTTTCACTTCATATGGGCACATCCTGGATTTGGCCAGGATCCAAGATATGCCGGAGAAGCTACTATTTGGGTTTTCTGCACCTGGCTTTGAATTGTAGGAGGAAAAGTCTCACAGTCTTATTTAATGCTGATGTGATACAGGTTGGGAAAAGAATCTCACGGTCCCATTTTATGCTACTATGGTACAGGTTGGGAATTTCACTCAAAAGTCAATTTTAATTCAAGGCTTATAATTTAAGCCTTTGTATATCATAAGGCCCCATCTAGAGTGCTGTGTCCAGTTCTGGGCTCTATGGGAGAGACACGGACAAACTGGAGAGAGTCCAGTGAAAGATCACAAAGATGATGAAGGGAGTGGGGCATCTGTAATGAAAAGAGACAGTAGACTGTTCCTTTTGTAGAAGTGAAGGCTCAGAGGGGCTCTTATCAATGTGTATAAATATCTGATGATGGAGATTGAAGATGATGGAGCCAGACTTTTCTCAGTGCTGCCCAGTGACAGGACAAGAGCCAATGAGCACAAATTGAAAACAATGAAACTCCATCTAAACAGAAGAAAACACTTTTTTTTACTGTGAGGGTGGTCAAACACTGAAACAGGCTGCCCAGGGAGATTGTAGAGACTTCATCCTTGGAGATATTCAAAACCCAAGTGAACATGGTCCTGGGAAACCTGCTCTAACTTGAGCAGCAAGGCTGGACAAGATGATCTCAAAATGTCCCTGCCAACCTGAATGATTATGCATGTGAACCAGACTTCTTACACATACTATTGAAAAGCTATACATTCAAGAGATAGAGAAGTAACAGAGAATGAAAGGGAAGTATTGGAGATTTTATCTCCATAAACATATAAAATTTCCTGTTTGTAAGATGGAAACTTTGAAGATGACTTTCTTTCCTCCCACACAGTTCTGAAGTCTTTTACCCGTTCTTGGTTGTACTTCTCTGTCCTGGTGTTTCTTGCACCTGCTGGTGGAGCTGACTTTTCTCTTGACCTAAACATCAACTTTTCTTTCACAGGCAATTTCTTCTCTTATGAAATCAGACTTACTTGGCTTTTGGGTTTTGACTGGTGTTTCTATATTTAATTTATTTATTTTTTAACATGATTTTTGTTTCTAAGCAGCTAAACAAAGTTACTGAAATAAAGTGGAAAGGCCAGTTGTGACTCGCTCCTGCCTCTTTGCCTTCCTGGTCTTGACTCTTTTCCTACTCTGGGATGGGAGGCCTGGCAGGACTGAAGGAAGATACGTTTGGGGTGATGGAGGGAAGAGCAAAGAGAGTGAGACTGGGACACAGTGACTTGAAAGACAAATTGACTTAGAAGAAGGGGAAATTAAATTAGTGGAATTTATTAGTGCAATTCATTACACAAGAGGGAGACAGATATGTTAGGCTAGTCAGTAGGCTTAGGGGAGATGTAGCAAGGTAGAGCTATGGGATGTTTGTATTTGCATAACATTGGTATGTATAATTTTATGCAAGTTTTCTCTCAGACTCTGCAATGCTTTTCTAAGAGTAGGTGTATCCTGCAGCCCTACTAAGAATAAGCAGGGAATCTTAAGAAAATAATTATGAAAAAAAAAGAGTGGGAAGGAAAGTGAAAAAATTCAATAGAAAGCGGAAAAGCATAGCAGAAGTAGTGATAGTGAAGACATGGCACAACTGAAAATCAAAAGGATAATTATTGGAGGAAGAAGATGGCAGTAGTTGCATAAAATGTGGGAAAGAACTAGAAACATACATCTACCTTCTCTGTCTGGAGGGAATCATGTTGAAAACTGCTCAACTATGTGCCAGTTACGTGATCGCTGTTCCACACTGCCACTCCAAATGTTTTAGAAAGTGTTATGAAAGGCTGTTATGGTTTGAAAAAAGAATTACAAAAATAGTGGCAAAGTTTCCTGATTTATCTCAGTTGACAAAGTTCAGTCAGCTTTGAATGTGCGATCTAGGTGTACTTAATACCTGCAAAATAATGCAGTCATTCACAACAAGTTCTTTTTTAGACATTTCTTTGCACTACAGTGTTCCCTTCCACTTGGGTGCTGAAACATGGTGATTTTCCCTGGGGAGAAACTGCCCTAATGAGGTGAGAAAATTGGCCTTTTATATAAAAAAAACCCCCAAACTTGAGTCTGTAAGCCTGTCTCTTTTAACAGTTTTCTGTTTGTAACAATCTCAGTAGCAAGAAGCTGGTGTTTAACCCTTTAATACATGAAGTTACCTGCATAAAGAGTAACTCTTCCCAGAGAAACTGCATTTAAATTTAGCGCACTTCTTCTTTAAAAATATTCTTAATAATTGATTATGCATATGTTGATCAATGGGAAGAACTGTGTATTGATGTTAACTTCAAATGAGATTTTTCCTTTTATTTTTCTTGCTTTTAGATGTGACAAATTGCCAAACTGTGTTATCATGAGAATACTGATGTTATGAGTATTTTTCTAGGTTCCTGTTTCTTTTTTAACAGGAAAACATTTAAATCCTTGAGGAAAGTTTAGTCTCTTAAAACAACCATGTAAGTCTAGTATGATCTAGTGCTACTGTTGGCATGCAATTGTTTTTTCTTGTCACCAGTTTATCTCATCATAATGTATTTTCTCATTATCAATACAGTTGATGCACTGTGTGACTTATAGTAGGGTGCTAAATTCTAATGTGCAGAGCTGAGAAAAGTGAAAAATGAGTGGAACACTTCACTTTTAGCCAGTATTATTGCTGAAAATATTTTGATGCCTTCAGAGAGACGATGCTCAAGAAAAGCAGAACATCAGTTGTGTAATATTTATTTCCACTAGCATCACTTTTATTTTTGGAAGCACTGCAGGTCTTGTAGACCTCTATTTCCAGGAGAAAAGTATGTAAATTAATTCCCCACTTCTTGCCACTGCTTCTTTTCTCTTTTTTTTTTTTTTTTCATCTCTTCTCATCCTGCTTTTAAAATTAGCCTTCTAAGAAGTCTTTTAAAAAGCAGCCACTGTGGGACGTGTTCATTATATCTGCTCTTCTTCTTGCTCGTTGAGCCTGAAGTTAGATGATTGAAGTTGGGACAGCAGTTGCAAGCAATTGAATTGATGACTTGGAAGAAAAGCTAGCTGGTGAATTCAGCAGGGTCTCCCTTTTACTATGTAGTTCCTTGATTAGTGGGAAAATAGTGCATCATGTTTCTTCAGGTAGTTGATCCTGGTAGTAACACAATCCCCATCTCTAGCCCATCAACAGGTGATAGATAAATCTTGAGCTGCAAGTGGATGGGAAGTGGAATGAGTGGATGATGCTGTGCTCCTCAGGAATTTGGTTTACAAGCTAAGAAGGCGATGTTGGTAGTTTGACTGTGTCCATGGTATTGACTATTCAGTCTTCAGAACATTATCAATTGTATGATACTTGGAGAATAAAATACAGAAGAAACTGTTGTCTTCCAGCCTGCTTTTTGACCCATCATCCTACATAAATAATTCTGGATAGAATTAATAATGCAGATGTTTGGTGTTTGGAAGCAGGAGATGTATGCTGTGAATTAAAAAATCTTAAGGTACTTTTGTCAAAGTAAGTTGTTTACACAAGGGAAATTTTTGTTTCTTTTCAGACAAAAGAGGAGTTACTTGTGTTTTATAAATAATAAAAAGTTCTGTTTGCCAGAAATAGTCTTTTGTAAGTAGGCATAGCTACTCTATGTATCAAATCAGATTATATATTTTTGGTTTTTAAATTTCACCATTATTATTAAATATGACTTCATGTCTTTCCAGTACAGTTTGCGTAGTGTTATAACATAAAACTCTAGGTGTTTCTATTTATGTATTTTTGCTCTATGCATACTTTTGTAGATCCAATTCTGTTTACACACGCAATGAAATTAAGAAGCGGTGGATATATACAAGTAGCATCAGTGCTGTGATGAAGTGCTCTTAAAATAAGTATGCACAAGTAGAAGTGTCTGAAGATTATAAAATATTCAGAGGGTTGAATTAATGACCAGGAAAGACTGTTCAATGTTTTGACAGTTTCTTTTAAAAAAATTAATCAATTATGGATTAATGAAAAGCTGTTTGATTAGCTGGTGGCAGCGCGTGTTATCTCTGTGATGGGAAGGGGAAGAGTTGGCGTGAGGCAGCTGGGAGCCGGCGCTGTGACCTTCGGGCCGCACAGCCAGACCAGCTCAGCCCAGGGCTGGGGCAGGGAGCCCGCATCTCCTCAGGGTGGACAGTCACCTAAGGAGGTGACCTGCCACTGTGCTGCAGCCTGGGGAGTCCCTGGCATGGCCGGTACTGGGGTTTCTCCAGGCTGACTGTGAGGAGGTGTTTTCCCACTAGCCTAAAGCTAGCGAAGCTGCTGACTCTTAAATTCATTTCAAAATACTTTTTAAGGACTCTCTCTGCAACTTCACAGGAAAACCTGTCTCTCCCCAAGTTCATTGTGTAATACTTCCTTAGCCAAAAGAAAGTTTCCATGTGTTTCTCTGCATGTGTGTGTATTTATATAGCTAGTTAATGGGCTGTATAAATAAGGATTATGCTTCTTGTCTAAATGATCCATCTTCCTGATACTGCTGTGGAGCATATCTGTTGTCATCAGAACCGAGCTCTGGAGGCTGGATGCTCATTTTGGTGAAATCTCAGCTGCTTTTTAAATTTTTTTTTTTAATTTTATTTTTTCTCCTCACTGCAGAATTCAAATCACACAGTTGCAGTAAAAAAAAAAGTCACAAAGTCAGCATTAATGTGGGTTTCTCTCATGTGACTCTGAAAATGGTTTCCCTTTGCTTTGGTTTCTGTGTTTGAGACCAGGCCCAGAGAATGATCTAAATACAAGACTAAGGATCACAGAGCTTCGTATGAGCAGTGTCACTTAAAGCACCTCTAAAGTTCTAATCTTTCTGGGATGTATATGTAAAATTAAAGTGTGAATTTTCTGGATAAGATTTTTAAAACTGAAAAGGGATTGTTTCTTTAGTTTTAATTCCCTCCATGGAAGCTGCCATTTTATTGATGCTATTTAGCAGAGGGCCCAGTTTACAGCAGAGTGCTGAGAAGTTGTTTGTTAGAAAATATTGGAAGTCAGAACATTTCCAAGTTGTGGAACATCCTACTAAGCTTATGTTCTAATTAAATGTTTAAAGGTTTCTGTATTAACCAAAACAGGTATGAAGTTTACATCACAGGACTTTGGTCTTTCAGCTTTTTAATAAAACTGTGCACATGCCACTATACAGAGACTGTTCAAAGTTAGCAGGGTAGTTTTCATCAACCACCACTTCAAATCACTGGTTTTTGGTGCTGGCTTTTATATGACATGATAGTATCAGTGCATAGTCTGAAGAAATATCTCCGGAGCATATCTCATATCTACTCCTTTTATTTACATAGCAGCTATTCAGCTTAGTGAAAAAACACAGGCTTTAAGGCTTACCCTTCTTATCTCTAAAACGTGTCATGGCGTTTCTGTGTTAGCTTGGTTTTTTTTGCTACTGCTGTCCCACAGGCGGTGCGGGCCCTGCCCAGGTGCTTCTCCAGCCTTTTTTGCCATGGGGTTGAGAAAGCTTTTAAAATGTATATTGGTCATTAGGCAGATCAAATACATTGAAATGTATTTAGTATTCTGTAGTGGATATGTGTTGTCCTGCTGACCTTAGGCTAAACTCTTCTGTATAATGATGGCATATAATTATCCTTCAGAACTGTAGTCATGGTGTCAAGAGTCAAGTACATAAAATTCAGGACAGAACTGCTCTCTTCAACATATTAGGGAAAAATGGGGAAAATGGCAGGTGCTGTAAAGACTGGCTGCAGATGGATATTCGCAAGCCCTTCCTAAAGTGAGGGAAGATACAGAGTCAGGCCTTGAGATTTTCCAGCAGTCCTGGTCACTTCTTTTTTTGGTTCAGCCCTTTTTCTCTGTTTTCTCTTCCCTGCTCCTCCATTTTTAATCCGATCAGATGTTTTCAGAAGTCCCAACTTAAAAAACTTTCAGCTCTTTGGTTCATACTAGCCTGGCATTTCTTTTAAGTTGAACATCTGCATCTGCTAGACATCCAAGAGTGCTCAGTTTGTGTCTTCACATAACAACTCAAAGGTGCTTTCCTTGAAATTCTGGCACGCTGTAGTGAAGAGGAAATGTCACTCTAAAGATGCCCCTTAGGTGTGTCTCAGCAACTGATTACAAGTCAACCAAGTCCTAGTGCGGGAGGAACTGTTGCAGTGACCCAAAAACCAACTCTCCTGGTGCAGTTGATGTTGCCTGGCACTAGGCAAGGAGGTGTGAAAGAAATGGCAGGAGAACTGTGCCCCTGCCTGCCCCATTTCTCCAGGGCTTCTCTCCAGAAGACAGCTGCAGGGTTTCTGCGTCTTCCTTTTCGTTTCTCCCTCCTGACAAGTCTCAGGGAGTGGAGTCAAAAGACAATGAAGAATCAATACCACGTAGTTGTTAGGGCAGTTATGAATCTGAGTTTTAAGCTAAATAAATATAGTATGATTATTGAGTAATGTATGTAATTATACAGATGATTGAAATTGTAAAAATCAGGTGGTATGATTTAATTCTTTGCTAAGTATTTTGACAATAGCGGATAGGGGGGGAAAAAAAAGATGCCTTGTATGATAATTGCACTCGTGTTACCTGAGCTGTGTTTTGATTAACTTCTGTAAAAACATGAATATGTGCTGAAAGAAAAGTAAGTGGGAAACTTGGCACAAAATAAGAATGTTGTATGCTTCTTGGTAATTAATTTTCAAGATTTAGTCCGTAGTTCTGATTCAGGAGGGAAATGTGGGGAAAAGTGGGGTGTAGGAAAATGACAGACATTTCAGAGATATCTTCTGGAAATGGACTTTGGGGAGCAATCTCATGATTATTCTTGGAGCTTTTTGATAATTTTTGATTTCTTAAAATTGACATTATAGGGTGTATAATGCTTTTAGCCAGTCTAATAAAAATATTTCTCAGTTTGGGAGAAAGGAAGCTCTCTTTAAGTATTGTGTTTCTTTGGCTCATTTCCTAGCTACTAAATGCTTCCTCTCAGGGTACAACCTTTCAAAGATCAGCAAAGGAGGTACTAATAAGCCATAAGGCTGTTGCTGCCAGTAATTCCCTTTATAGTGAAGGTAGAGCAGAAGCAGAAAACGGCAGCCAGTACCCCATGGGATGGAGAGAATGCCTATATCCTAGCTGCAGTAAAATGGAAAAAATTATGTCAGAGAATGGAATTAACTGATCATCTGACAAAAGTACCGTATCTCACTGAAATTCCATTATGTGAAAGTACACAGAAATTTGATCACAGTGGAGAGACCAGGCATGGAGCATTTTCCCTGAATAAGCAAAAGATGTTCATTGCATCTTGTGGCTAAGTAAGCCAGAAGTTGCATGTATGGGTGAAGAGCATTGTGTACACACAGACATCGATTAACCACATCTGAGCCACTGGAAGATGACTTTCTGCTATGCAGTAACAGAAAATATCTTTAAAGCCAGCTGAACCGACTTTGCCAGGATAGCTTTGGCACTGGGGAAAACTTGTTTGACAACAAATGTCATTTGTAAAACTGAAAGGGATCTTGTTTAAATAAAGGGAAGAATTCTTTTCCTTGCTCCAAGTGGGCTTTCCAAACGCTGTTGGTAGATCAAATGTTAATCTATATGCTTGTTTTATCAATAATATTTGAAAGACTCTAGTGGCATAGTTGCTGGACACCAGATCAGATACAATCTGTGCAACATATGGACTTGATCTGAAATTTTGTTAGATACAGAATGTATTTTAGAGAGCATCTAAAGAAATTTTTGCAGTGGTTCCTACAAATCTTGGTAGAGATGCATATAAGGTTGTGGAGGAAGCCTGCAGTTGTAACAAGACCACTTTTTATCATCTTTGAAAGATCATGGCACTCAGGTGAGATCCCTGATGACTGGAAAAATAGAAATGTTGCACCCATCTTGAAGAAGAACAACACCTACAGGATTCTTGGTCTCTCCACAGCACCTGGGAAGAGTATGGAGTAAATTCTTCTGGGATCCATTTCTGAGCACATGAAAGGCAAGAAGGTGACTGAGAACAGCTAGCGTGGCATTACCAGTGACAAATCATGCCTGACCGACCTATTTGCCTTCTACAAATGACTGGCTCTGTACACAAGAGAAGTGCAGCGAATGTTGCTTGAAATGGACTTCAGCAGGTTCTTCGAAACATTCTTGCATAGTAGCCTAGTAGACAAAATGGGAATTGAATTGATAACTGGATGATAAAGTTGGTGGAAAGCTGATTGGATTACTGCATTCCAAGACTGGTGATAAGCATCCAAAATGCAATTGGCTACTGGCTATTAGTGGTGTCCCTCAGTAACTGATAGTGGAGGACAATGCTGTTTGATGGGACTTCCCTCATTACTATGGACTTGCCTGACAATCACTGGACTCTTGTCTGAGCTTGGCTACCATCACCATACCTGTTCTGCTCTCCATGTTTGGTACTCTGGGACTGACTGGCTTGTCAGTGAGGCAGCTGCCTCTGCCTGCCTGGTTATCGTGCTCGGTGGCTGGCTCCCCTGGCTTTGCAGAGGTGCTCTTGCCACTCCCAGACAGCAGCACATCTTTGAAAACCATGCTGCTCTGAGCAAGGTGTTGGACTTGCTGAAGTCCAGAGATCCTTCCAGCCCACATGGATTTGTTACTCCATGAAATGTGGCTGTGCTCCAGCTCACCTTGCTTACAGCACTCAGGGAGCTTTAAATCACCTTGACTGCCTTGTGAGCCCTCAGTTTTTGGTATTTAATTATTTTTGTTAAAATAGATATGGCATCTCAGGCCGCTCTTTGTCGAGATGAGTGTGGTAATGATGAAGTTCATTCTACTTTTGCTCATCATGAGAGGCAGACAACGAGAAGGGGCAGATGGCTGAGGCTCTCCAGCAGATTTCAAGGGAAATGCCTCAAGAGGACTGCAGAAGGGATGACTTCCCGCTCATCCGGAGCTGCAACGACAAAAGTCTGCAAGCCATGCTAAGTTGGTATCTCTGTCATGAGAGCTGCTTGTCTCAGTACAGCTTCGCTTCCCCAACACCCGTCATCTGGTCTCACATAGGAACAAGTGAAGTTTGCCGTACGCCGTCTTACGCGTCGCGGTGATGGTTGCGCAGGTCCCCGTGTCCAGGCTGACTCTGCACTGTCCTGAGGCAGTAACTACAAACAAGGGGAGGCTCAGTGCATTCCTGTTCGGCTGTGCTTACAGTGGCAGAGCGTGAGGCAGAGGGTGTGCTGCCTAACCCGCTGCCAACAGCCTGGCCTCCCTTCCAGGAGCTCAGAGAAAAGCAGCCAAGTAGGTGTTCCCCATCATGTGGAATCCATATGCTGTTTGTGCACCACGCAGCAGGTCCGCCGGTGCTCCTGGAAGTCCGTGCCGCCAGGCGTGGGAGTGACCAGGCCACCTGTGCACCCCCTTAGCTCTGCGACTGTGGGACTAAGGTGACATTCTCTGCTTTCGCCTCTCCCAGCCGCTTCCACTGGCTTGTGCTGGAAACGAAAGCCCATGGGGCAAGGAGAAAATAAGCAGATGCTATTTGCTATTTCACTGCTGGCACTGGGCATGCCAGGCAGGATAGAATTGTTCTGCATTTTGCTGTGTTACCTTAACTCTGCTCCTACACAGTGCTAATTATAATCCTGATATGATCTAATTAAAAGACATACTCTATACTGCCTGATTGATTCTATAGCCATGAAACACTGAAAGCTGGGCAGGCTTAGCAGCTCAGGAGGATCTCTGCTGCAAACTCTGACACATACTTTGAGAGTACTGGGGGGAGAATGTCTATGAATAAATAGAGTTGGTAATTATGGATGTTGTCAGTAAAATCTCCATATTAAAAAATAAACTTCCCAGACAGTTTGTCTGAATTGTGCATGTGGTGGTCTGTGCACAAATAAGGAGCTATAGGTAATTTTGGGAGAAGATGAGTCTTTGTGCAGCCATTTTTGTATTTGAAACTGTTCCGAGTGAGGAGTCACTCCATTTGTACTACAATTTCTAATTCTGACTCTGCTGCTAAAACCTGGTGTGAATTTAATGGTTTTTAATCTACATTTGAATATTGCATGCTTATTTGTTTTCACCAGAGATTTGCTATTGATTGAATTCTTAAATGGTGTCCCTGCTGGCAGAATTGCTTCCCACCAGTTAGCATCTGTCTGCTGGATCGAGGGCTCTGGGTTCCTATCCTTGCTTTCACTGACACAAATAGGATGGCTTAGCACATCTTTCTTTTTTTGTCTCTCCCTCTTTATTTGTAGTTCTCCACCTCCGTAAATCCTTCTGCCTTTTCTCTTCTTCTTTTCCTCTTAACTTCTCACACAGTGAAGCTAACAGAGGAGGGTGTGTGGGATGAGGAGTAGAAAAGGGGGGAGAAAGTGAGAGGGAGAGGGAAGGAGACAAAAGGGAGAATGTGAGAGGTGAGGGGGAGGTGGTAATGAAGGTGGAAAATAGAACAAAGAAGGAGGGGGAGCTGGTGAGTGGAAGGAGAGATTAAATAAGGAGGGCATGAGAGGAGGTGAGGCTGCTCCTAGACTTTCAACTGGAGATACGGCAGTCATTTTTTTCCTGCTCACAGGAGGAATAATTAGAGCAGGTGTTGGTCCTGAACCTCTTCTTGCCAGGCAGTTAATTTTCCAAAGCTCTAAATGCATCAACTTTATTTTACTCTTACCTGTAGATATATAAATACATATTATTAAATGTGACAAGCAAGTCTGCCCACTGGTCAGTGTGTGGAAGTATCTCCAGAGACTTTTACTTTTCCTGTTGATGTATGGGCAATTTTTTGGATGTAAAGATCCAGTTTTGGCAAAATGAATCTAAAAGACTGTTTGCATTGTAGTTACCTAACTATATATATCTGCTCTTACTAGGTGAGATTTAAGTTCTGGGGAGTCTCTAAATGATTGCCTGCTGGAAGCAAGCTTTATGGCAAACACAGAATAGCTTGGAACGTGACTTCACTGCTCCCCCATAGTCTCATGCAGTCCAACTTTGCCTTCTCTTTGTGAGTGTCTCCCACGCTATCCCTTTCTCTGGAAAACTTGAAGGAAATCAGTGTTCTCCCACTGATAGACTAGAGATGATAGGTGGCTGTTCACAGACTGTCCTTTCTCTGTTTAAGACCATATCTTTTTGGCCTTTTGGTCAGGAAGGCTTAGCACTGATAACTGTGGTTGTGTGAAACGATAGAGATGGCAGGCGATAACATGGGGATGGCTCTGCCCATCGCTCGCTGCTGAGCCGTCTTCCGTGCATTTTCCTTTTCTTTCTTCTGTGTTGTGCAGCAACAGGGACATTCAGCTCATCATTTACTGCTGCTATTCTGTCCATTAATACAGACTATTGATTTCGTTTATTTATAGTCAGGATTTCTGAAAGTACATGCACCAAACAGTTATTCACCCCCAACCCTCCCAAAGCAACTTTATGGTGCTGAGCAATTACAAATTATAATGGAAAGCATGCTTTGGAGCTTCGCTTTTCTGTAGTTGCGATGATGTCTGGGGAAATACTGCAATGGAGAAATTCTGTGTTGAGGTAATTCTGGAAATCATGTTCACATTAGAAATCCCCAAACTGTGCTTTATTTAAAAATGTTTTAATGAGCTGCCATATTCAGTGCATTAATCTGTCAAAGAGAGGTTCATGGGAGTACATTTCAAATCCCAGAGTGGAATTGAGGGAATGTGTTAGAGGTGACATGCTAAGTTTTCATGGTGGAAGGTATAGATTTGTTCCTTCATACCTTTCTGAATATTAACTCCTGGCGGGAAGCCGTTGTGGACTCTGTTGTAGTGTAATAAGAATGAAAGAAAATCTTAAATAAGGGAGTAATTGTGATATTCTTTAGCAATCATAGAAATTTCTTTGTTTTATACTACTTTGCAAGATACTGCAGCAAAAGAGACTTGTGGACAACCTCTAGTATTTTCGCTTAGTGAACAGGACAGAACTGGGAAACTGAGGTTTTCTGGTGAGTTATGCTTGGCTGAAGGTTATATTTTCCTTTGAG
Source organism: Antrostomus carolinensis (assembly GCF_000700745.2). Taxonomy (NCBI): domain Eukaryota; kingdom Metazoa; phylum Chordata; class Aves; order Caprimulgiformes; family Caprimulgidae; genus Antrostomus; species Antrostomus carolinensis. The sequence continues at coordinate 161,894 of NW_010297404.1, read as the reverse complement.
GAATGTCTGTGAGAACATTTCTGTTGTTATTGTCACTTGGATTGCTGTAGCATCTAGGAGCTATAGGCCTGGGGTGTCATCTTTATTGGAGCTGTACACAAAGAATACCACAGAAAAGACATTGCCTGAAGGAGTTCGTAGTATAAACGAACAGAACAGACAGTAGCACACAAGGAAAGATTTCCTGGTGAGCATAATAGATGCTGATCTCAAAATTTACACCATAACCATTATCAGGTAATGTACAGGTATCATGGCACAACAGAATTTGAAGAAAGGATTTGAATAAAATGCATGTCCCTCATTTCACCCATTATGTCTTCAAGCCAGCCTAGTCTCATCTTCCTTCCTTTTAATGTTCTTATCCTCTTCCTTAAGAGACACTTGCCATGGTGATTTTCTGTACTGTAGTAAATCATAAGTTGTCAGCTACACGTTCTCTCAGGGTATGGGTGATGGTGTCCTGGTTTGTGATCTTATGTTCCTTGGGAGTAACTTGTAACATTGCAATCCTGTAATGTGTTCAGTACTGAATTTCAGTTGCTTTAAAAATATGACACACTAGACACTACACAATATTAAATAGATGAAAAGGTCCTCTGTGAATATTTACAATTAGGAGGAGCAAGAAAAAGTATCAAAGATATGTTTTGAAGTTAAAATTTTAGGCAATAATACTAAGGAGAGCTAAATTAAGGAAGAGTACGGTTAAAAGCAATGTTAGAGAAGGAGTGAAATCTCAATGTTGCTTTTTTAAACCTTGGTTAATTTAAAGTTCCATATTAAAAAGTTAGAGAATGGCAGTTTGGGAGAGGCAGTGGATTTGCGTGATCCTGTAGGGCTGATCCTGTAGGTTTGTATGATTCTGGGCAGTATGAAGATGAGAAATAAAAGATTGAGGGGAAGGGTAAGACCCCCCAAAAGAAATGATGAATGCACACATAAGAAACATGCATTCAGTAGCAATAAGGTCTTCAGATTCCTTAGTTCAGCTTTTACTAAGTAGGCATTGCTTCACCAAAATTTTATGCACCTATTCTTGGATTCCACCTATTTCCATATAGATGATATATCCACCTAATTCCTCATGTAATGAACGGAGAAGCGAGTTTCAGAAGATCATTCAACCTGTCTGATACATTCCTTGTTTAATTAACTCTAAAGTAAGGTAGACATTTCTAGGTTTGTATATTCTTGTACAGTAGAAGAAATGAAATCCCATCATATTTAGTTTAAAAAATCTGAGGTAAGTCTATGCATTGTCAATCTCCAGGTAGAAAGAAGTAACACTCTATCTAAAAAATCAAAAGAAAATTAGTGACTTCATGGAAATGACAGAAATAATTGCATTTAATTGAATAATCTAGTATATAAAAAGAAAGGATTATGTCCACAGCTTATTTTGGTTTTGAATTTAGATTTGTTACATGTTTCTGCTAGTGTGGTTGATAACAAGAGAGGACTGTACAATTGTCTGGTTTGTACAAATATAGCCATATCTGATCAGAATGGTTTTACTCATTTATATGATTTAGTGCTTGAAACGTATTGATTATACCTGCATTCTGTACATATGTTGCATGAAATTTTCACATACAACATCCCAAAAACCAGTGTAAGCACATAGAATTTATAAAGTTGAAAGTGGCTGAAAGATTTTAATTTATTAACTTAACATATTAAACACGTTAGACTGATTTCAACATGGATAAAGGACACTCTATTATTATTAAAATCTACTATCAAAAGGTTTATTCCTTTCAATTTGAAGGATCGCATGATATATGATTGTAATTAAATAGCCAAAAAGATCACATTTAGATTGAGTGTGGTTTTGTGACTTATAAATGTGAATTCAGGTTATTTCAGAAGAACAGTAGAAATTAATAACAGAGACCATGATTAGGTTACAGTTGCACAAATGTCATTACTATGGTTCTTTTCTGAAATGTAGAAAAGATTTTTTAAAAAGTATTGACACAATTTAAGTGTCTAAACATCCTGCTCTGCTTTTCCCTTTCAAAAGAGGAGATCTCTCCCTGAAGACACTTGCATAATATGGTCCATCAGGGCTGGGACTGGAGACATCCTCTAGGTGTGTGGGTTTTTGGTTTTTGTTTTTTTTTTTTTTGTGTGTGTGTGTGTGTGTGCATGGGAAGGTTGTTTGTTTTTTTCCCCCTGAAAAAGTGACTTTCTAAAATGGCAAAATGGGCTTCTGCCTTGTCTCTCTCATACCAATTAAAATGCTAGATTTGCTATCAGCTCTGTATTTGAGGTTCCCATAGGAAGCATTATGTGAGGCTACACTCTAAATCTTATGGATGAAGAGAAACACACCATATATATGGAACGAAGAAATTATTGTTAGTCCAATTAATGTTTTAATAACCTAATACTTCAAATCACTGCTCTTGTTATAATAATGTGTAGCTATAGTCCAAATTAATACACAAGAACACGTGTAATACAGATAATATTGTTGCACAGAAAAAAACCAACACAAAAACCTGCTTCTTTTCTCTGTAGCTACGCTTGCCCTCCCAGTGTTCCTCAGGGTCCTACCCTTGCCAGCTTTGTGTTTTCCTGAACAGAATGAGTGCAGGGAGCTCGTGGCAAACTGTCAGCACCTTGAGGTCTTCACTCAGAGGAGCTGATGCTCATGAGGGGAGTTTCTCCCCCCTGTTTGCTGGGTGGAAGCATGCATCATGAGGTTGCACTCCTGCAGTGACTGCTATTTGACCACTGTCTCTCCTGTATACAGTCTGGGACCTCTGGTATCATCCCGTGTCTGCACTCTCCCACACCTCATAGGCAGTTTAATCCACACAAGATAGCTACTTGTTACTACTGTAAACTAAAGCTGAAGAAAATGACCTTAAGCAATAGTTATCTTGACTGCTAGACAGTTGCTTTCAGAGCTAAAACTAAATCAGACCAGGCAGGGCCAAGACAAACCCAAGTCCAAATTAATAAATTAAATATTTAAACATTATCATGACTGCAGAGCATTCTTTTTAGCTAAATATTTATCTTCTTTTTTAAACTGTTTTAAGGACATTGAAGTAATTAGAATCTTGACTGCTTTTATTCCACGTGAAAAAGCCTAAATACTTGCTTACGGGACTTCCCTTTATATGCAACTGACATGTAGAATGAAACTATTCTATCCTTGTCCCAGTTTTATATGGAGTCATGGCTTAGTTTTAATATACTATAGTATTTTTTCTAGCTTGCAAAAGCAAGTTTTAGTAAATTAACCTTGTCGTCGTAGTATTTTCTGAAGCGAGGATGGGAGTTTTGCTATTGAGAGTTGAGCGCTTTATCTGTGGCTTTGGCCCACGGAATGTGGGTTGCTTGAAAACATTGTTTCTTTCATTCTCTACATCCTGTCATTTAAATTCAACAAGAGAAGATAAACAGTTTTATTACCTAGACCCTTATTTTCATTTGCAGAACAGAAGTAAGTTCATATTGGGTAGGACTTTCCTTGGTGTGTTTGTAATAGGTTTCTGAGTTTTGGGTTGTTACACCAAAGAAATTGCTTTTTCAGTGGAGTCCAGTTAAGGTGATTACTGATATGAGCTCTGACAATCTTTCTCAGTTCCAATCAGACAATTATCTATTCCACATATTATAAAAGCTTATCTTTTATCTTAGAAACAAGCAGCCCCCCATTTTTTTCTCCTTTATGCAGTGCCATGTTGAGGCAATTAAACATATGTTGTGGTTGAGACAACTTTTGGAGCAGCTCTACAAAATGTTCAGCCACCTGTGCATGCTCTGAAGTTCAAAGGAACCCAAGAAAGCACCAGTCTGAACTGGGAGCAGTAAAAATGGGGACAGAGATGATCTTGAATCATATAGGCATCTGAGCTCTTTCTCAGAGCCTTCATTAGAATTTTCTAAGTTGTGTCAATCTACTGCAAAAGTATTCAAAATTTATAAACCTATTTCTGTGTTAAATATTCTGAAGAAAGTATCAACAGAGATGATCCTACTCCTGCTCTGCAAGTGAAAAAGAGAGTCCATACAGTTCAGAAGCTGAACATTACACTGCCCTTTTAAAATGATGTACCATTAAGGAAGAAGTAATACTTTACAGTTGTCAAGGAGCCAGACCTCCATTAGGTGAGACCTCCAATGAAATAGTCCCCCTGTTTCTTTTTAAGTTAGTATCAAAATTTCCATTGACTTCAGTTGAAAGATAACTGGACCCAAAAGTCTAATTATTAGAAGTGGGTTAATGTGTTAGAGGCACCCCTTAAACAAATTTTGTTCTAGAGTATCTGGAACTAATTTAGAAATCTGATTATCAAATGGATTAATATTTTTTAAAAAAATTTCCAATTATGTTTACAGAATGATCAACTGTGTATTATCTCAAATAAATTAAAAAAAAAAAAAGGAAGAAAATGTAGAGCAGATAGAGAGCTATTCAGGCAATCAAAAGCAGATTTCTACTTTAGTATAAGGTAATCACATTATAGGCTCTAGTGACTGTAAATAGGGCCAGGATTCCATTGCCTGACTGTGGGCATCTAGTGCATCTATTTGAGATGGCACTCTTTGGGACTTCTTGTTTGGGAACATCTGTGTGTATGGGGCTCATGGTTTTAAGGTGCAGAGTTAAGCAAGTATTATTTTGTTTGTTTATACAGTCACCAATCTAAAAAAACCTGTTTTAAATTACTGTGTCTCTGAAGGATCTAATATATTGTAGACTTTGCTACACTGTGAGATCTACAAACAGAAAATCTTTTATGTCTGAATCCTCTTGACTTAATCGTTTCAGCTAATGAATAAGGAAGGAAGTAAACTAAATAGAGCAATATTGACTTGCCATAGTGGAAGCCTGCTAATGCATTTAATATTTTCCAAATAGAGAAGGAGAAAATTAAACAGTAGAGCAGAATATTTGAAAGATTCTGAAGGTGCTAAAAATGAATATGTGACAAAAGTTGTCTGACAATGTACTTTAAATTTCCTGCATTTTCCTTAGGTGGTATTTGTATTGTCATCTCCTATTCCCTTTTTGTTTTCAGCACCTGCAAAGATTTAAGCTGGAAATTTTATCTGTTGTCTCTCAACTCTTGTTACTCTAAATATCTCTTGTTGTGTGAATCCATCTTTGCTCTCCTTACAAATGAAATGCAAATCCTATCCTTGCCAGAGCTAAATGCCTATCTAAGTGAAATCAGATAGTTGAAGGTTAAAACTGAGATTCACTTTCTATTTGAGAAAATCACAGAACTCTGTGTTACTTTTTGGGTCTAAAATTTTATAAAAAAATACCAGAATTTCAGCTCAAAGAAATATCCTTTTTCTGAATTAGGCTTTTTAGACGCTTTTTATAGTGATCGTTTCAGGTCACAGAAGGTGACAAGAATAATTGAACAGCAGATACTCAGGATTTTTATTTTTTTCATGGTAACATGTTGCAGTTTTTATGAGTTGCATATTTGTGATTTAAGAAGAAGGGTCAAAACCAGTGGAGAATGCCAACAGAGGCAGGGTGAACTCTGTGAGACGTACAGGAAGTTTGGCAGTGTTGCCAGTTGCGATAGCAGAGTTGACAAGAGCATGGCGGCCGCGATGCCTCACCGCTGCTGATGAGCATGCCCAAGGAGGAGTGGGAGAGCTATTCATAGCATTGGCAGTGATGACACCACCATGAGCAATAAACAGGACTGTTCCACTTCAGTCAAGAATTCAAAAGCCTTTAATGAACTTAATGAAGAAACTTTTCTGACAGCGGGGACATCCTAATTGTTGCATCCTCGAAGAAGGAAATCAAAGGAGCTCTGCTGAAAATCAGGATATGGAAGCAATCTACCTGCCAACAGCTGAAAGCTAAAAATAGGAAGTAGAGTGAAAAAAGGATTTCAGAATTGTTTCTGTGGAATTTCCCCTGGCTGAAGGATTTGGGATTTAGCTAAGGGACTTTAGTAGAAGAAAAGGAGGATCCAACACTCAGAAGCATTTTTCTGCAATTAACGTGTTTTTTGGGGTTTTTTTCTGAAAGTAAGATAAGTCTCAGTTTTTTTAAAATTCTACTAGAATTCGAGTTTTTGACAGGAAGGGTAGAGAATAGTTTACATTGGAATAGTGAGAACCTTATTTCATAAGAAGGGATACCTGAATTTTTTTCTTCCTGACAAGAAGCTATTTTCTATGAATTTGAAAAGTTTTCAGTAGTACAAATGATCAAGGGAAAAGCATATATCTGCATGGCCAAGAGAATTAATTCTTTTTTTTTTCCTTAAGAAATTTATTGTAATTTTTCATTGTAATATTCAACACTCTTGTAGGACTCTTCATCTGTAAATCCTGGGTGTCATAAAAATGCAAGTTAACTTTTGTACTTTTAAAAAATTTCAAACATGCTTACTAAGAACTGGAGGAAAGATTTTAAGTAAGTATAAGGAAATGTATTTTAGACAGAAGATACCCTAAGGAAGATATTGGCCCATTTTCAGATGGACATACTAGCACTGCTAATAGTACAAAAGGTGAGAGTATGAGCTAAATATTTCTGTTTGTACATGGGAAAAAATGGAGAAGTGTATTTGCATCCCATGGGGACAAGAAGTCATTTCCCACTTTGACAGCAACCAAAGAAAACTTGAGACCACCCCTGCTTTTGATGAATATTTAAAAATAAGTAGGCCTTTCTTACTTGTGCAGAAGAAGACAAAATACTTGGTTGCAGAAACCTCTGGTTGACTGATGCTCTTTTTTTCTTTGTTAAATTTGTGAAATTAGGAAAATTCTGTAAATTTATGAGTCTCTTGACATAGAACCATTATTCAAAAGGGGCACTCAGGTGACCAAAGATGCTGTTGGGCCATTATGCCTGACGTTCATCCTTGGTATTTGTAATAGAGCATTTGGAAAATGGGTAAAGGAAAGACACAATTCTTTGGGCATTATGTTTTTAAAGCTTGTTGAAAGGTTGCAAAAGGTTCAGTGAAGAGTTACAATAATGTTTCAGATGCTGGAGAAGCTACTTTGCAGTGGAGGATTTAGAAATATCAATCTGTTTAGTTTATCACATGGGAGATCAAGAGGTGACTAGATTATAAAATATAAACACTCTCATACATACACAGTATCCACCACTAAAAGCTTTTTAATCTAATGGTGAAAGGCAGAATAAGCACTGAGGGATGGGAGTTGAAGTGACTGTCCTTGGAAGGAGGGCATGCATTTTTTAAAGGTGAGGGTGATTCACCTGGGAGGTGCTGATCTTCTCTCAGTATTCTCCGAACAAGACTTGCTTCTTATCTTAAAGTTAATGCATTATACAGCTTCAGATCAATATTGAACTCCAAGACTTAGAAAATTTGGTTTTTATTTTCTTTTTCTTGTTTCCCGCCCCCCAACTCACACCCTCTGCCAGGAGGGACAGAAGAGGCCATTTTTAAACCTGTTATTAGGGCTAGAACTGAAGTTTTTGATGTCAACATATTGCAAGGATGTTAATGGGCTCATATTGTACATCTTCCTAAGTCAGGAGCACGTTTCCTAAAGGAACTAATTGACGTGTTTTATGGTGTAGTAAAGACAACTTATTTAGACTTACTGCTTTAGTATATTTCATTGAATGTGCTGATAATATTTCCAATATAATGATAGCAAGCAGTCCACTGTTTCTCACTCATCAGTTGTACATACCACCAATCATAATTCCCTGGTAATCAACTAGGTGCTGATGCAAAATATGTAAAGCCATGCTTCCACACTCCTCCAGGCTAAACCAGTAATATTTCCAGTCCCAAAAAGTGTAATAGTTTGTCTGAAGAATGTATATTAAACAGCAAATTATGTCCCAGGTGACTTGACCTAATAAAATGACATAAATTAGGATACCTAGTGGATTTTGGTTCAAACTTCTTATCTAGGGACACTATCATTTGGGTTCCTAATACTCTGCTTCCTTCTAATCTTCCTCACGTATATTTTGGTCTTCTAATGATCTGCAACATAAATAAATTATAGTAGCAATGGCAATGAGCACAGGCAGATAACCTAGTACAGAAAAAATCTCCTACATCTCAGTCCTCATCATAGAAGAAAAAAAATCCCGTCTGTCCTTCAGTGTACCATGTCCTCAGTCAAGTCCTCCTGAAGTGTAAGAGAGAGCGTTTCATACTAATGCAATCCTAGTAGGATGTTTTCTCTCTCCTGTTTTTTGAATATACACATAATATTGGACGTACCAGGATATTACCCTGATAATCTTGGTCAGTCATTGAGATGAAGAAGAAAAGGTGAGAGTTGCTGCTACCCAGAGATACTTACTCCTTGTCTGTTTTCAGGTAGGAAAAGTAGTACCTTTCATCAAGTAAGCCAGATTCGTAGCCATCATTCAATGTGACAAATTTGTCTGGCAAATTGTACCTAACTTCCTACTTTTTTGGGAAGCTAGCAGAACATGAGGCCACATCAGTGACACAGTTGGATGATGTCAGTGTTCTGGGCCCAGTTCACCTCTTTGCTGTTCTGGCTTTAGACCAAGGTGTGGTGCAATGCACAGATGGCTTGGTCGATGATTTTCTTTGAAACATAGAAAAAGTCTCAGTAGTTGTACTGTTGGCCAGCTTCAGGAATTTTCTTGAAGCTTCCATTTTCACTTCTACTTCAGAAATGCACTGGTGGCTCTTCAGATTATAACCGATGGAAAGAAATTTTTAGTTGTTCCACTTGAGTGAAGAGAGCTGGTAAGAAATTGTCATCTTCTGTTTTGAAGGATCTCACTCTAGGTACCCATGCAGCTTCACTCTTCATCGTTCTGTTCACCTTTTACAGAATATTGTACAATCTGCTGGATAAAAATGTCACTTAAGCACTCTTGTCATGTACCCCAAGTAAAGGGAGGGAATGCCTTTTAAAAAACATAACACAGAACAAGACTACAAAATAGTGGTCCTGTTCTATGACTGTTCCGTGTGGTTGTGAAAAATGTGTGAATTTGGCAGAAGGACAAGATCATAAAAACACAAGAACTCTACTTAGATTAGCAGAAGCTGCTGGCTCAAGCAATAAGAAATCCTGATGTAGGAGAATGATATTCTTCCTTTACATCTAACTCCATCTGGAAATCCATTTTTAGGTTAAGAAAATACGGAGCTATGGCAGGAACTAAATCCTTACAGCTTTTGGCTTTCTAAAGGGCTAGCCAAGGGGCATGAAATACCTTTTCCTGCTAGAGAATAGGTAGGAGACTAATGCTGTGGTTAGAGCCAAGTATTCTGGAACAAATACTGACTTGGACACTTGAAAAATTATCAGTGCTTTTTCTATGGACACAGCTACACTGGAGTGTTGGATTTGTACCTGGCCCTGGTCACACTTGACCAAATTTTCTGGAGGGCTGACCTTATTGCACATGATGGTTCACCAGCCTATGGGCTCCTGTTGTGGTGAAAAATGATCAGGGAGTCAGAAGCTTTGTGAGTGCATGTTGCTTATGAGGCTGTTGTGAGAACCACTGTAGAACAGCAGAAAAATACTGACCAAGGAAAACCTTTAGAGAAACATCTCTCTGACAGATTTGTGGGTATTTCAGAGTAGCAGGCAGAATCATAAAACAGGTTAGTAGACTTCGTGCAGTGTTTCCCAAAGGACATTCACTCCCGTTATTTAAGATATTATTGGTTTAAAATGAGCCCTAGGGGTTTTCTGTCAGGACTTAAATGGTAAATGGGTTGGCAGAAGTTTTCCTTCTCTTAAAATCATACCTATGACTAGTATGGCTTCTCAGGAGAGAATCCCAGTGGGTCTGCTAGATGGTTGAGCATGTGGTTACTGAAGCATCCCTCTTGGTGTCCTTCTGCTGTGTTGTCCTTATGACAATTTTCCAGTATGCATTATTACAGGAATAAACTCCATATTTTAATATACTAGCAGTTCTGATCTGTGTGGACTAAATTTCTTTATGGGAATGTCTTTTTGGAGGAGTTTAGACAAAAACAGTAAGCTTGGGAGTTAATCAAACTGTTGGTAGGAAACAGGAAGGAAAGGAGAAGAAAACCTGAAATTGGATGTCTTTTTTTTTCTATAGACCTTGCTGTGGAGGTTTAGATCAAAGGAAAAATAGTTTATACTAATTTTGGGCTCATACTTTCTACTCAACAGCTCCATCAGATAAGAGGGTTTTGCAGGAAAATTCTTTGTTAACACTGATTTAATTCTTAGCTTGTACAGTCTCAGCATCAAGAAGCAAGAATGCTCACCACAAAAGAGGCTCCATTTTTCTACTGAGAATAATTTCAGCTCGAGACAATTTTCTTAAAACAGTTATGAACAGTGATATTTTGGGGAAAAAATAGGTAATAAAAATGTCGAGAGCACGCTATGGGTTTTCTTTCGCAAATAGTATTCTTGAGAACATTTAATTTCAGTAGAGAGTACATTAAAAGAAGGAATTAAAATAAATCACAAATATAAAAAGCCTTGAAATTTTTAATTTTACTATGTGCCGTGCTTAAAGCATAAAATAAAACCAGTTAATGTTCTTCTTTTCTAATTTTCTAATTCACTAAAATGCCATATGCTTTTCATTTGTGTTTACTTTGGCATCCAGAAGAATGAAGAGAATTAAATAATGCTGTAGACAAGCTTAATCATTATCTTGTGTTCAAGCACTTTGATGGTGTATTTAAAATAGATGTGTGAGCCTTTTTTGTTCCTTGTAATAGGGATATTATAAAGGAAGGTGAACAGGATGATAAATTAGAGATGCTCTCAGCGAGGCAGTTAAATTATTTTTAGGTATAAGACATACTGTACACACTGAGCCTCAGCTGAATATAATTAATTTGAAACATTATCACTGTTGTGCTTGCAGTTCTATTGTAATTTTTTTTCAGTTCTGCATCTTGCTGGCTCCTATCACACCCCTCACTGTGAGATCTTTTCCTGTTTTGCACGTGTCCTGTTTGTTACCACCATATGGTAGGTAGAATTTCAGTAGCTTTTCTCTGTTTACAGACCACTGTGCTTTGTCATATTTTTGCTGCTCACCCTGTATTGCCATCTGATACCTATCATCTGTTTGACATGTTGGATGCCAAAAATATATTTTTTTTTCCAAATGTATGTGTGAGAAGGACTGTTTCGGAAAGCTGTTTTAATAAACATTGCTCCAAAGTAATTTCCTGTTATGTTGAACCGATACCCACACCTCTCAACTTTCCAAACTTTTTAAGAGGTACCAGCTGACTGAAGGGATATACTGCAGAATTTGGGAATTTTTGGTTCTTTTTTGCTTGTGTGCATTGCAGTGTTAGTAACAGAGTGTAATGTGTTTAAGCGTGTTTTCCCACTGTGTGATTGTAACAAAAACAATATTTTTAGAGTATAGCAGGGTCTATTCTTGCCCTGGTTGCCAATTGCAACTTTATTAGGGTTGCGCAAAGTGACTGTTTTTAAAACCAGTTTGATGGATGAAATGCATTATGATTTGCATGTGTTGGCATTAGTGATGGCTGATGCTATTTTAATCCAGCATTTTAATCTCTCGTGATATTGACACCAAAAAAATCACTTCACCAACTGTCACGACATAAGTAAATTTTGGAGGCAGAGGAACAGATAGCATGAAAAATGACTGTATCACTGAATTAGAGGTAGAGGAGCCTGCAGCAGCATTTGGGGTATTAGACATGGTGAATTTTTCATTCAGTAGTATTTTAAGATGCAAAGATCTTGACTTGCTGGGTGTTCATAAGATTAAATTTTAGAAAAGGTGCTCATAAGCCTCTCTTTCCTTTGGCTTCTTATGAGGACAAAGAACAACAGCAATTCAGAGCTGTGTACCCATAGCAAAACCATGTTATTCTGTGGTCATCTTCTGCCAGCTTCCCTGGGAATTGCTGTGCGTGGGATTTTCCAGACTGATTTAGTAGCTTAAAAGTGCGAGTCCATACAGGACCAACTGACTATGAATGGTAGCTGCTCTCTTGTGACTTTGGGTGGCCCCATCTGATGGGAGGTTGTTCTGCTCTCCACTGGCTTGGGTTGTCCCTGTTGTAGGCGGCTTGGTTGATCAGGACAGCTTCTGGCTGGGTTATGCGATTCATGCAGCTGAACTTAGTAATGCTACTAATTAATATTGTTCAGGTGGAGAAATGAGCTTCTCTTTTATTTTCTCTCTCTTCATTAATGCTTCTAGTGGTTAGTAGTTCTGTATTCAGAGTAAGAGAGCTGAATACTGGTACCTGTGTTTGTGATTTTGTGTAGGCGCAAATTTGTGCCTTATTTTTAAAACCTCTTCCTTAAGATTTTAATTGATCATTTTTTCCCCTCTCCCATCCTTAAATTGAGCTTATCTACTGTAAACATCCCACATCCCCTTTCAGGCTTTTTTTACTGTGTTTTATGTGACTTTCAGTTATTCGCCATTTTATGGCTGGTTGGTTACGATGTGATGACTATCCTTAGGAAGAAAACATACCTACAGTAGCATATTATGTAAATCAATAAATTAATTCAATAAATTGAAGAGAACACCATTTAATTCTCTTTTGCTTCACTCTGAAAACAGATTAGGTTTTATTTGTTCACAAAATGTGATTTTGGTGAAGTTAAGCTTAAATAAATGATATTTGTATTCCGGAATAAAATGAAGCTGATGTTTTTGAAGAGAAAATAAATCAAGTTATTCTTTACTCATTGATTTAATGTCTTTTAAGGGACATTTGCTGGCAAATCCACTTCACAAAACAGTATGTTAGTGGAGAAATTTCCTATGGGGCTCAGAGGCCGCTGCGCCAAGGATCATTTTGTGCTTCTTTCAGTAAAACAGTGGCATTAAAGCAGTGTTTTGCCATCATGAGCTGACACAGGTCAGCTCATTCAGGAGACACATTTTACATGTCTTTTATACTACGTGTGGAAGAGATTGTGGTACTGGGTTAGATTCAGTAATATTTAGGTAAATAAGGACAATGAAGACTTAGGCAGTTGGTAAGGAAAAACATGATCCAGTAGCTGAAACATTCCCCTTTTTATGGCCTGTTGTGACACTAGAGATGGAAACTTCTTGCTTATTAGCTGACAAAGCAGCAATGAAGAAAAAAAAGCTAAAACACACCCAGGATTAGGTAGCACAGTTTTTATACCTGTTTTTAAACTGGTTATATTCTATGGATTGTTCCAGTTATTCTTTCCCCACTTTTTTATAGTTGTTGGTTCAGTGGGACTCAGTGTCATCTATTTTAAATACACCATCAAAGTTGGTACTCGTTCTCTGCATTAGAGGCCATTGCCTCCTCAGCTGCTAATCAGTGCTCTTGATTCTCAAGCATGTTGAAGCACATGTATTTCACAAACAGTGTACTCAGAAGTACAATGTTTTTCAATAAGAGTATATTCAGCAGTTATTTAATCTTCAAAAACCAACCAAACCAGATATCATCCGTGCTAAAAATCAGCACACCCCAACATTCAAAACCACCCTGGACTTCAAATATGCTAACACATTAACATTGCTACGTCAAGCACTTGGGAACTGGAAGAGTTACATATGTTTATTTACAATTCAGCCTTAATTTGTCCTACTTCTGCAGAGGGTATAAATTTTAATAACAGATTTATAAGTTATGTAATGATGGATGAAGTCACCAGCAAATATATCTAGTCTTCTTCACTGAACTTCAGCTCTTCTTCTAGACAACACATGGTAGATTCGCCCTAGGCTCCTCATTTCCCTGTATTTAGACAAAACTATTCATAGTGTCTTGATAAGGTTGCCTGTCTTGACTTCGCTGTTTAAAGCATGTGTTCTCAAAACCCATCACGAGTTGGTAGCTTGTCCCAGCTAAGGTGCTAGTGGGGCTGAAACAGAAGGTCAGTGCCTGCTGCTCCCTCTGGGAACACGGATGTAGATGAGTACCCACAGCTCTGGCAGAGCACCAAGGCATCTGGCGAGACCGATGTACTTCCAGCTTTACAGAGGTGCTGAACAGTGGTTTCCAGATCACAGCTTCAATGTAGCCACTTCACGTTTGTCTGCAGGCTTTTAGATCTAGCCATTGCCTTCATGGGCATATTAAATACCCAGAAGTGCTAGAAGTCTTGCTGTTTTGTCCAAATATGTTACCTTACCAGGATGTTAATCATAGAATCGTAGAATGGTTTGGGTTGGAAGGGACCTTAAAGATCATCTAGTTCCAACCCCCCTGCCATCAGCAGGGACACTTAATGAAATATTAGTCTTTTGTACATCTACAGAAGAAGAAAATCTGTGGAAACAAATCTGAGTTTTTATTCTTGATTTTTTTTTGTTCATTTTATTTACCATAAAAAAGAATGCTAAGAACAGAACTTGGTAAAAGTCTCACTTATTTTATGAAAAAAAATTGTCTAAGCTCTGTGTGATTATGTGTTTGTGTGCCATGGGTGAACAGGGCAAAATACTGCATTTTACTGAACTTTTATCATGCATGCAGTAGCCGCTGGTGGTTAGTTACTTAAGGCTATAACATGAATTCATGACAGGGCATAATATTTTTATAATGTTAAATCAGGTGTTAAAGATTTCAAGATTGAATTGTTCGAGTTTAACTGGGAGAGTGAAAATGCAATCTGTAGTGCCATCTGCTGGATTTTGAAGTAAATAAGAGTTTCATACTAGATTTAAAAAGAATTTAAAATGTAACTGTGCATAAAGGTGACCCAAATCTATGGCATTTTTAGAAAAATCTGTACAGACAGAGCATACATATGCAAGTGCATAATTTTGTCACTTTTTATTCTTGTATACGTGCAAATATTTCAGATAGATACGCACCACAGGAATTTAAAAGTAAAACAGTAAAAAAAGCGATAACATCGTCTGTTAATAAAAAATTACATTTTTGGATTGTAACTGTAATATCAGCTTAACGGAGATGTTTGCAGTGGTATAAATATACATCTTGGGACAACTCAAAAAAACCCAACAACATAAATTATAACTTCTATGTGGTTTGATATGCCACTTTCTGATCAGTCAGTGTTACAGATTACATCAATGTCCATTGTGTGTCCTACTAATAGATATCAGTGGGCTGTCTGAAAAGTTTGAGCTGTGTAAGATGCTTATGACATGATTGTTCTCCAAGGCTTGCATTTTTTAATAAGTACATGAAGATGTGAATAAAGCTTTGCAGAATTGCCCATCAGTATTTTTTTTTTTACTAGTTTACACTGTCAATATAAAATATTCCATATTTGAATTAAAATGTGGTACATGTATGATGCATAGTTAAAGCATTTATTTTTCTGAAATGCCTTTGAAGAAAAAGAGTAGAGGAACCTACCACATTTTGTTAGGAAAAAAACCCAAACCTAAAAACATCAATATATGTTGTACTGTCCTTCTGTAGAAGTGAACAGGTTGAGACTTTCAATGTATGGTGTATTGATGTATTGGTTCTTGTCTTGCACCACCAGTGGTGGTGCCAATATCTCATGTACATGTGGTACAGTACTGAGGCTGATACTTAAGAGTCCAGAAATGGTTTTAAACCTATGTGTGGAGAGGTCTTTCCTGCTTGGTAAATAAGTTTACTACATAATAAAAGGTGGAGCAGCACTGAAGCCTTGGGTCATCAGATGATTCTGTTGGGGATCTGGACAGTTCCAAAGATACAAACACTTCTGTGTTTCTAGCAAAGGATGAAGTTTCACACATAAATGTTATAAGGAAGTTCTCTTGGAGGTATTTTATTACATTGAGACAATATGGTCGATCCGTTAAGCAAGAAATGTGGCTAGAATGATACAGAACAAAAATCAAAGGAATTGTAGTTCAGCAATATTAAGTGTAAATATTAACAACAGTAACGATACAGTATTAAATATGTAAAATATGTAAATATGTAAACTTATGAGAATTTTAATGTTTTCTTACATCTGCACCTGGAGGGAAGTTTTTCTAATGAATTCAAATTTTGTATCTAAGAGTTCTTATTTTCTTATGCAACAGCTGCTGATACATTTTGTGGATTAAAGGATCAAATCTTAAGGAACAGATAAATAAACACATTTTCTTTCAGGTGGGATCAAAGTTTTGCAGTTTCAAGTCAAAGGACATTTAAACTGAGTAACAGGAATGGTCATTAACTTTTATGTACTGTCTGCTAAAGTCACCACCACAAAAAAAACAACCCTCAAGCAAACAAGCAAGCAAGCAAACAACAACAAAAAGCTTTTACAAAATATTATTATTGGAAGATATCTTTTACACTTAAGATGTTTTTTCTCTTGTAAAATAGATGTTCAGTGAAATCTGTTGAAGATACCAATTTCAAACATAAATACTAATTTTTAATAAGAACATTTTATAGATTTTTTCTGGTCAAAATTTTAAAAGAAAATACAGACTTTTACTGTATTTGTTACTGTTATTGTTACAGAACACATCTGGAAGGTGATTTTTAACAATTATTTATTAAAAGGTATTATAAAATTTGAATGAATTTGATTTCATACTTGTGTCCTGATGTGCATGGAGTCTGTAAGAAGAGTACACTTGCAGTACATTACTCCCTTTGGCCATCTTCTGCCTCCTGCATTTCTCACTTTTGAAGGAAAATTTCTATGAAACTTCTTCAGCCTGACTTATATATGGCCAGTGTTAAGTCCTGGAATAGTTTCCTGTAATTTTTGTTAGAATATTTTGTTTTACTTTTTTCCCCTTCATCTTTGGAGGCTGTGTGGGTGAGGAAACCTCCCCATTTAGGCTATGCTGTTGACCTCAGTAGTAGAACTAGATGAATTTTGGGGTGCATGATGAAAAAGAGGTATTGTTATATGCATTTATTCCTCTTACATAGTAGCCTCGTTGCTCTTTCTGTCAGAGGGGAATGAATTAATATCTCCCACAAGGGTCCACCAAGCCATTATATCATACGCTGTTATTAAGTTTTTAACCTAACCTTTAGGTACTTGTCTACATTAAGGAATATTTAATAGACTTAAATTTTCCTTGCATCTGATGAAAATGTGCTCTATAGCCTGGAAGTTAAGGAGCAAACTTGTGTAAGACAAATAATACTTCTATAGAAGGCAAAACTGTTGAGAGGGATTTGCTGCTGCTGTTATAGCACAGCCAGAGATACAGAGATCCTGTCATTCCTCAAAAAGGTGGGAAAGGTGGTTAAAACCTTGCAAAAGAAATAATTGAACCAGAGCTGCCATGGGCTGGGTAAGATGCTTTCTGCTCTGTGAATTCTGCAACCGTTTTCTCCAATTTCATTCCTGCTTTGCTGTAGATTAAGTAGGAGGATTTCTCCAGTAATGTGGAGTATGACATGCAAGATAAGCACCTGGTTTTGAATCCGTCGTGTAAAAAGGGTTTTATACTGATGCAGAAAATAAGAAATCTATAAATAACTGCTACATATTTATAAATAAATGAAATAATCTCTCAGTTAAGATTTGCTTAGTTGCTAGTATGTTCAGCTACCTCTCAGTGCACACGGAAGGGCAAAACATCTTCGTTAATACACATCGTAACCGTCATATGAGATTAAAAAATTCAGATGTAGACTGTCTAATTAGAAAAGTACCGGAAGAGGTGCAGCGCTTGCTGTTATCTTCCCTTTCCATGGCAGTAAAAAGCCAGAGCTTTAAGTCTTTCTGTGGTGGAGGAGAACCGAGTTTAGTTTGCATGGTTCCATTTTTTTAATAGAATATTTGTTGTAATAAGAAATTTACCTGCAGACCTCTCCATTATTTAATTGCTTTCTTTAAATTGGTTATTATACAAATTCCTGCATGTCTTCAGGTTTGGGGGTTTTTTTGCGTATTATAAGTGAACAGCTGTGTAAGATAAGTTAAATCATATGCGTAATCCAATAATGTGGCCAAAAGCATTATGTTTCTCCAGTATTTTTCATAATTCTTTTGACCCACTTGGTCATCTTACTTAATCCTGGAAAGGTTTTTTTAAGGAGGTTAGTAAAAAATAAAAATAAAGCAAAACCCCCTCTTTGCTACTTCTGCTAAGTTTTTCTTTAGCATAAAGCATTAAGTATAATGCTTATCATGTTTTTAGTGGGGGAGAGCAGATTATTTGGCATCTTAGCTTGTGTTATTGCTGCATCCTCAATAGAATATGCCCATATGAAGTCACTGTTTTTAGTGTGGGAGTTGGATGATTTATGTAGTTAGGAGCAGTGATATTCCTGTCCAAATGGAGTATGTGTATTTTACCACAATTCCTGTTAGTAAAGTTGAATTATCATTTTCTAGGCTTGAATATCATCTTAAAGTAAAAATATCTGCTTCACCAAAACATTGTTCATACAAATAAAACTAATTACTTATATGTTAAAGTCAAAATAGGTTCACCACCCTATTTTGGGTGGTGAACCTATTTTGACTTTAACACCCACCCACCCACAGAAACACAGAATTACCTCACTAGAAATACGTTGGTTAAATGGTGCGAGTCTCAATGCTAATTAAGTGATTAGGTAGCTCAAAGCAGGTGTAGACAAAAGATATCAAGACCTCTATAGACAACACACCTACTGTTATAATTTGTTAAACTCAAGATTCCCTGTTTCTATTAAGAATCCAGTTATCTGATCATTATTTTTTTTAATGTTATCCATGGAGATGTAGATTTGAAGCAACACCTGAAAATGCGGGGGAGGAGCCTGTAGTTTCCACACAGCTTGGTAAAAAGACTGAGTTGTGACATGTGCCCTACTGGACCCTCCCACTTAGGCTGTCTGAGGTCTTTGCTCAAGCTCATGAAAAAAAAGGTCAGGAGTTGCAGTGCTGTCCTGGTACACCTACAGAATTTTTTCTCTTTTGTATGATTTGATGAATAGTAAGATAGTTAACAGAGCTGAAATATGATCCTTTTAATTAAGCTTCAGAGTGGGGTTTCACATGACAGCTGAGCTTGTTGCTGCAAAAAGGGTGATCCTGCTGTGCACTGGTCCTTTTCTTTTCTGGCTTCAGGAGCTCATGTCCTACCTTCCCCCAGATCTGCAGCACCTTGCTTAGAGTGTGACAGCTGAGCTTGTTGCTGCAAAAAGGGTGATCCTGCTGTGCACTGGTCCTTTTCTTTTCTGGCTTCAGGAGCTACCTTCCCCCCAGATCTGCAGTGCCTTGCTCAGAGCAGAGTGATTCAGGAAGCAAAATGATGGGAAAACTGTTTTTTCGTTATTGTTGTTGTTGGGTGTTTTTGTTTGTTTGTTTTTTTGGTAGGAGAATTAATTTTCTGTTGGTTCAAGTCCATGGGTTAGCTCACTGAGGAGGACTTGGTGAATGTCAAAATCAGTGCCTAAGGAGCAGTGACAGCACACAGCCAGGAGCAGGAGAGGAGCTGGATTGACCATTTTGGAAGTGCCTGGATCTTTTAGCTGGTTCATCTCTGAAACTTCATCCTTGCCAACAAAATCTCATAGAAACCAACAGGAGAACATCTGTTTTCTCAGAGATAATATCATATTGATAAGGAAGATTTTATCACTACATATTTAATTATTATTATACCTGACTTATAGAAGGGGAAGTGAAGGTTAGAAGGCTGAGTGCTCTTCCCTGAGCTCGTGATTTGAAGCTAGATCTTTTGGGCAGCAGGACATTGGTGGACATAGTATCAGGCTGTTTGTTATTTGGGGCAGCTAGAGGAGAAATGCTACTTCTTTGAACACCAGTCTTCGTCTTAGGAATCAATATACATGACAATACTCATACACTTCTACAGCTGAGCTGGAAGAAATGTCTGTAATGAGGGACAGCAAACCTTCTGTAGTCTCTCATACTTAACAAGAGAGAATGCTACAGATGGTTAATGTATAGATTTGATGTAGAAAATTGTTCTCAGATTCTTGTAGGGCTAGTGAGAGCACGTGTCGAAATCTTTAAGTTATACGTTTTAGCGATTTCAACTTTGAAAAGAGAAGTGTGACACTGTAACTCAAGACTGATTTGTATATTTTAATTATATTTGCTGTATAACTAACATTGATTAAAAAGCAATGCAAATTTTATCAGGCAATTGTATTTCTGCTTTTATTCTCTACGTGGTAGATACTTCTGTTTAAGACTATGCATTTTTTGCCAGCTTTTTATATTTGGATCAGTTTCTGGTCAAATGAAATGATTTGCTCATGAGCTTTGAAGTAAGCCTAATAGGAATACATATGTCTGTTATTTTTTTCCTTTAGATGTTCCTATAGAGTCTTCCATGTGCAGTGTGTATTTGATATGAGGTACATTTATTATTGTGAACATGCCAAGAATATTAGGTGGCATTATAAATTGAAAGAAAGAAATACACAGTAGTGGTATTTCCTCCTATTCTTGCTATATAAACTTTTTTCTCATCTATGCAGGAGGTTGCATCAACAATTTGAGAGCTATAAAGAGCAAGTAAGAAAGATAGGGGAAGAAGCCCGCCGTTACCAGGGAGAGCACAAGGATGATGCTCCAACATGTGGAATCTGTCATAAAACAAAGTTTGCAGATGGTTGTGGCCATTTGTGCTCTTATTGCCGGACCAAGTTTTGTGCTCGATGTGGAGGTCGTGTCTCTCTGCGATCAAACAATGTAAGTCTTCTGATGTATACTCTTAAGAAAAAGCCTCCTTGATGTTGTCACGCTGCAGATTGTTCACCTTAAGTTTGGCATTTCATGCTTCATTTTACTCAAGTGTTTCATTCATCACTCTGTTATGAGTTGTGTGTAAAGTAGAATAATGTATTTAATGATTGTGGAGATACTTATAATTCACAGAGTTAATTAAAAAAAAATAATTCATAGTGTATAGTTCTACTGAGTGATGGCTTGAAGAAAACATACTTGTTTTTCATAGAATGAAAGAAGAAAACCTTTTGCTCAGGTACAACTCCACAGTGATAATTTTTATTGAACTCTTATTTCATTGTAGATTTATTTTTTTAATATAACTTTTCATATACATTTATAGATTTCATTTAACATAAAATCAGTCATTTTTTTGATTAGAAAAAACCCCAACCACTTTTCTTACTACAGTGGGTGTTGTGTCAATTTATTTTAAATTTATTTAAAAAGTAAAACTTTAGTTTAATCTGGATTAGGTATCCTACTTTCAGGCAGGTGAGATAAATCTTTCTCCCTCTGATCTGCCTGCAGTTAGCTGCAGTAGCTGTCCACAAAACTGAAGGGTATCTGAGAATACCCTCTGTTCAGTCAGTCCCTTACAAGGAACTGGCTACTCACTTGTAGATGAACGGTAGAATCTATATTTGGAAGACCATTATCCAGTAATTATTTTTGTCTGATCATTTAGGACTATGGTGTGTTATAAAACATTTTACAAATATCCTTTAATTGCATGAATACTTTTGTTATCTGTCGTGAAACAACTTTCTCGTATAGCTTTAAGGTGCCAGTCTTTTGTAGGGGAAGTGCATCAATGCTCTTTGTATCAATACAAATTAAGTTGAAAGTAGTTACATATCTTATAGCAGATAATCGTGCTCACAATAGAACTAATTTATGGCCTTTTCACTTTCCTAGAGCTAAACATCAACTAAATGGGGCTTCTGAAATTTCATGTAAACAAACAAACAAAAAACCCTCAGAAAAACACATGTTTAGTCTTTATTTTAGAAGTTTTCTGTAGCCTTGATGTACTTGTGAGTCCATTAAACTGAATTCACGTTCTGGAAAAATTATATAGGTGTACTGGAAAAAAAAAATAATAATCTGTTCATTTTTTAATAGTGCTTTACATTGCATCACCTGCAGGTGGTGTCATTAGAGAAGGTCTATGAAATGTTATGTTACACTAGTAGAATGCATATGACACAGCTTATCTTTACTCAGAAAAAAACTGAATGCATTTTAATTATTTTTCACCCACTGTTTCAAGTCACAGAAATGGAAAATTGTCCATACATTTGTAAGTTGCCTTTTGTTTGTTATATTGTTTATGCTTCTGTGGGTTAGGGTGGGAAAACATGTTTTCTACATATACAGTAATGTAATCTTTTTATTTAAAGCTTTTTTAAAATTTTATGTTTTTATCTCTTTGTAGAGGAGAGTTATTGGAATTGCATTTCTTTGAAATCTGTCTATTAATACTTGCCTATTTTTTTCTTTTTCTCTTCTTTTTTTCTTTTCTCTTTTTATTCTGCTTCCTTGGATGCTTTCCCAAAGGAGGACAAAGTGGTTAGAATCCATGCTTTTTATAATTTATTATTATAATGTTGTTAGTTAACTGGGAAACATATTAATGTAAAAAAAAAAATGAACTGAAATTTTAAAATCATCCAAAGGGGAGGGGGGAAGAACAGGAATCCTAACACCCGGGTCCTACCCATCCCCTAGCTGAAAATACGCCCTGGCTATCTTTGCAGATAGCCCAGCAAGAAAACCCAAGACTGTTGTCAAAACTAGGACAATAAAATAAATAATTAATTAAGAACTGAGAATTATTAATAGGCCAAAAACTAGAGGAGGTAATAAAGTGGAATAAAGCCTAATTTCATAAAAATGTCTTTCGATAACAATTAGACTTTTTGCATGCAAGGTCCTTCCATCAGCTTCAGGAAATCTAATTTAGTATTTTAATTGTAATTTTACATTGATTTACATGGTTTGCTGTGTTTCACTTCTGGCTGCAGCAGAAATTCAGGGAGTTCTTGTGAAATCAGCTTTTTGATTTACGTTTGGAATAATTTGCATAGGCAAAGTATAACCTCTTAAAACTGGACACAAATATAGTGAGCTAGATGGAGTGGATCCTTTGTCAGTCCGTAATTACCATTTCAAAAATCTGCAAAACTTTTGGGATCAAGTACTGGCATATTCACCACTTATGCCTGTGCCTCCTCTAGAATAGGGGAGGGTGGTTCCTGTTTCATCTCTGCATCATGTGCACAGAGCAGGCAGTGCTTGAGCAGAACAGCACATGTCCACTTACCGCCTCTTCTCAGGCTGGTCTGCAAAAGGTGGTATTCCAGATTTTATCTGGGAGACTGAGGTAGTGGGAATTAGCCAGCTTCACTGGCACATTAGCTGAAACGAGTGTAAAGTCCTTACAATCCAACGTAGTTTTTGACGTGTGGATGATGGTGCTACGCTTGTGTTATGAAGCGGTGGCATGCCCCAGCGTATATCATAGCATAGCTGTAACCTGTAATTTAGTCCTGTGCAACACTCAGAGAAAATGAATCACACCTGCATATTGTAGTACTTTTTTTTCTAAGGCAGTTATGTTGTGAGACCGTGGTTGTTTTTCTAGTGGGTACGAAATATAACTTGCTATAGCTTTATTCCACTGTTTTCTGTGGGGTACTTTGACCAAAGTGGTGAAATAATCCAGGACTTCCAGATCTTTTCCATTCTATTAATCTAAATCACTTAGGATGGAGTGAGAGAATTTTCAGCTTGCTATTGACTTGTTACTAAAGCGGTGCATCATTGATGCATCCACTGGAGTGTATTAAAAGGCTAGTGCACTTGCAACAGTCTTTGGTAGGGCCACAAACAGCAAAGCTCTTTCAGTGCTGAAAGCGCCACTCAGGTACTACTGAACCACTTAGGGTTTAGAGAGCAATCCACGTGAACTTCACCTGCTTATATGTGCTTGAGGCATCCTTCACACTTTAGTTTGGAACAAAAACTTTGCTGGATTACCAAAACCGTGATAGCAGTAGAGATGATGTCTTCGGTGAGGTGACAGCTTAGGTGTTCATCTTTGAATAAATGTCATTTGGGATCCAGAAAATAGACCCCACTGCACTGAAGTGCTCTGAAGACTTGTATGCTGAGGGCATACCCGACTCATTTGGATTGACCTAAATTAAATTAAATAATAGTCGTCTTGTATGCACTTGCCTTGGTTTAGATTTTGCTGTGTTGAGCTTCAAGCTTCCATATGCCAATCAAATGCCCTAATTATATATGTGAAAATACCCTTTTTTCCTTGTGGTGAAGCTGAACTAGATCTCTTTAACAGCTGAGAAGTTATGGGAGTCAGAGGGAGGGTATTGCAATACTTAGTCCAGGTTACATGAGGATCATGGAGAACTTTTTAGGAAGTACAATTGATTTCACAGTGCCTGTTTCTGAAAACTAATGGAATATATACAATGACTATGAATACATACCCAGGAAATAATACCTTTTGTAAGCAGAGCCAGTGTTATAATTTATATAAAGCGGCACCAGAAAAAATATTATTTGTTAATTATTTTCAGTGGCACAATATTCCTGACTCATCTACATACAGGGAGAAGACCTTCTTTATCTGGTAAATTTAATGTTAGTAAAGACTTTAAAAACATATTTAGATAAGCTTTGTTCTCTCCACATTAATTTTTACCACACTATATATTAATATTAAAACCCATGCACCCGGTTCCTACAAGTTAGGGTTGCACCATTGAAAAGGGTAGTGAAGCAAGAGTTACCAAAATGCCAAGCCTAGAAAAGGCTGAGCATGATCCTAGATTACAGATTCCTGTAGACTTGGAGAATTAAATGATTGTTGATTGTATTAATGAGACCTCACCTGGGATGTTGTGAACTGTGCATTACCCATCTTTGATAAATTCAAGCTATGACAGGAAGAAAGTAAGTCATACAGAGGATGATCAAGGAAATAGAGAGTATGAGTATGCACATAGAAGACTTGAGAGAATAAAGGGACAAAAGATAGAGAAATTATAACTGATATCTAGAAATACAGTAAATTTAAACAATAATAATAACCTTTAAACTGGAGGATGATGAATGTAAGATCAAATAGGATAAGAGGATGGTGAATAAGATCCGGTTGGTGTAACTCGGCTGTAATGCTCTTGGCTTGGAAACAAATTTTGGCAATCAGTAGGATAAAGCTTAATAAAGCCCTGGCTCAGTCCTCCCAATGGCCTGGCTGACACTGCCTGCTCTGTTCTTCCCTCCAGTGGTACCACAGCCTTGTAGAGCAAAAAACAGCTGAAAATATGACCTTTTTCCTTGTGTCAGTCCTGTAAAACTTTTTCCTAATATTTGGTTAGGTTATGCAAAAATATACATTTCATTTGTAAACACTTGATACATCGAGTTTTACAGCTCTGTTTCTTCTTATAGAAAAGGCGATACACTTTAGGGTACAAAAGTAGTCTCGAATGAGTGAATACAATTTATTTGAACCAAAATTAAAGTATTTTGTGAGTTGCTGTGGGTGTGTTGAACTAAGTGAAATCAGTATTACACTGACAGAGTTAGGTGGAATATCCATGTTCCAGATTAAGCCTTATATTTCTCCCTAGCAATCAGTCTAACATTCTACAATTTTCATTAGGATGACAATTTTTGATCAATTTAAAGTGAAAAGAGTTGGAAGCAAATGATGAAAAATAGTTTTGTCACAATTTTCCCATGTTTTCCAGAAATGTTAGTTGTGCAGAACAGAGCTTACTTGTTACAATTTGCTTATATATGTAAAGGGTGACTGGGAGGAAATCAGGATGTAAACTATGTTATAGATAAGTGAGAGTTGATTGAACTGAAGTTAGTAGTATGTGATTGCAGAAAGTAATATTGATTATCAATGCTGAAATACTTGAGTTTCACATTTCTGATCTGGATTTCACTGAAATTATTTTCATTTTAGTATCATGTCAGTGATTTATACTTGGAAAGAAAGACAACTTGGAAACATTTCCCTAACTATGTTAGGTGTTTTTACAGGGTATTTGTCATTTAGTTGCTTTAAATTATACTTAAAATTTGCTTACATAATGGCTTGCTAATTTAAGCCTTAACAACTTGAGCACATATGCTGTGCAGTTCAGCTGTGTACTAATGATTTTCACAGAAGTTGTTAATATTGTCAGAGCAAAATGTCTGGAATGTCAGGAGTGTTTTTACTTGCCATTCACAGAACTCTTATGTCAAATTGTCCATTAAAAGGCTAATTTATGTAAGTTCTGACTAATACATCTGTAGAACCAAAAAAAAAAAACCATTCATCAGAAGGAGGCAAAATTACATAGCAAATTGCAAAGTGGTAGCAGATAAATTCTCTCTGTAGCATTCAGTGTAATTTGTTTCCTAAAAGATTTGGAGTTTGTATGCATCAGGGAGAAAGCACTGCTTTTCAGTAATCGCTCCCTAGAACGGCTGCTTCCCACAGATAAAAGAAGAAAAAGGAAAAAAAAAAAAAGTTCATCAAGAAATGGAGAAATTCTATCTCAAGTAAGATGTAGAGCACTTTCCTCTGCTTTCTGGGAAGTTAGTTGACTGTCAAACATACCAGAGTGTTAAATTTTTTAAATGAAATCCTTAAAACTAGCTTGCTCTTCACCAGGTTCGCTGAAGCAACGAGTTTGAATTTAACCCCTGTTTTTCAGTGTCCAGCTGGCAAAAATTATTGGTTACATCTTGTACACAAAAAAAAGCAGGCAGTTGATGCTCATGCTCTGAAGTTAATCAGATCAGGCCTTCTTCATTTAATGGCTGGACTGTAAGAAGAGTCACTAGACAGCTGGGTTTTTCCCCCCACTATGGCTTTAGATCAGCATTAATTCAGTAACCACTCGTTTCTGCGAGTTTATCCATGTTTAGTTTTCCTGTTAGCCAAGCAAACTACTTGCCATGCGATTCTGCAATCGATGACCAAGGAAATACATTGCTATTGCAGCCTTCTTTCTTAACTCATAATAAAGAGCTTCTGAATCCTTTATGGCTGCTTGAAAGCTGGGTAGCAGCTCTGTGGACACCCTACATAAACCATATTGGAAACTCCATGTAGTATAATGGAACCTAAATAAAAAAAAACCCTAAAGTTTTAATCCCCTACAGTGTTACTACTGGATAGGATATCCTACTTTTAGTCTTGTATTTTCAGTACCTTTGTTTCAATTTAACTGATTCAAGATAAAGAATATGGAAATTATTTAGATTTTTTTTTAAGCTAAGAAAATATCAACAATACCTTTGAGTGTAATAATTCCTTCCCTTGCAAAAATTGGTTTTAAAAACATTAAATATTGATAAGATCTCAAAGGTCAATAAGGCTTTTCAAAAAGAGCTTTTTTCCACCTCCTCTTGTCTAATTTCATGTACTAGATATATATATATATGTGGTGTGTATATGTATAAGCATATATTGTGTAGGTTTTCCTAAGTGAATATACAGGCATAATATATATGTGCATTCTACTTTATAGTCTAATACAGGAAGTACGGGACAGAGTAAGGGTTTTAGGAATCACCTTTTTGACCTTTGAAATCTGTAAATCATTCAAGATATTTAAATCCATTGAAGAATTATTATTACAAAAAAATATAGTATGCCATAGCAGTCACAGAATCCCAGAACGGTTGAGATTGGAGGGAACTTCTGGACATCATCTGATCCAACCACCCCACTCAAGCAGGGCCACCAAGAGGAACTTGCTCCTCACAGCTTGGCATATCCATGTGCCTTTTGAGTTGCATGGTGAACAAAGAAAGAGTCAGGGATCTTTCATGCCATTGTTGTTACTTGTTTCTTCAATGTAACTACACAAGTTGTTGCCCAAGGAAGTTGTGCATGCCCCCGCCCTGGAAGTGTCTAAGGCCAGGCTGGATGAGGCTTTGAGCAACCTGGTCTAGTGGAAGGTGTCCCTGCTGATGGCAGGGGGGTTGGAACTAGATGATCTTTAAGGTCCCTTCCAACCCAAACCATTCTATGATATTATAAGCTTACACTAAATCTCCTTAAGTTCTGCAAGGGAATAATTATGTGATTTACAGCTTTGGACAAATGACTTCCAAAATTTCACAGAATCCTTCAGAAAGAACACTGACAAGTACTATGTTTTTTTTCAGCTCAGTGTTCAAATGAGAGAAAGAAAAAAAAATAAAGCTACCAGATTAACTTTAAGCTTTTAGTTTCCTTCAATGTAGTATTTCTATCATTTTAATACTAACAATCTCACATTCTGTTTGTTCTGATTAAATTGGTGCTATAAAGCCAAAGAGCAGGAACAAGATTCTCGCAGCAGTGCTGTGTATCCTCGTGGCTCATGTTGTCTGAGACATGGGAGATGAGTGTTGAACTCCATGGTGATTAAAGCTTGCTTTGCCAGCTGGGAATACAGTGCTGTAAGGACTGAAGCAAAGAAGAATGTCTTCCTACCTGACTTGGATCAGTCTCACAAAAAAATTAGAATAGAAAATGTTGAAATGATTTCTCTGGTTTTCTTTTTGTCCATAAATACACATTGAGTTAGTATTTAGATTTGGCTGTGCTTGAAATTTATTACATTTTTCTAGTAAGTGACTATTTTACTTTTAAATGTGTGTCTTCACAGTAAAAGATAGTAGCAAATTAGTTTCTGACACTTCACACCTTATAAGCCAAATCTGCTTAAATGGATACTTAAAAAATAATGGGAAAGAACTAATTTTTTTACAGTGAGTGAAGGTTTTGTGAATTTTTTTCATTGTTCTTTAAAACAGAATCACATATGCTGAATACATAAGAAAAGTTTAATCAATTAAAGAAAAAAATGTCATAAAACCAGCTCTCAACTTCTTTATTGCATTAAACTGAAATGCTACAGATACCTGATCACAGTGACTGCTCCACTCTGTTACTTGGTAGTTGCTTTATGTTTATGTTCTGTAGCAACTTGTTCTACAATGGTAGTATTATCTCCTCTGTTGGGAGAAGACTTTCAGTTTCTCTTAACTTTTCAATGTCTGGTTTAT
Source organism: Antrostomus carolinensis (assembly GCF_000700745.2). Lineage (NCBI taxonomy): Eukaryota > Metazoa > Chordata > Aves > Caprimulgiformes > Caprimulgidae > Antrostomus > Antrostomus carolinensis. The sequence continues at coordinate 133,205 of NW_010297404.1, read as the reverse complement.
AAGATGTTTTCAGGTGAACAAGAGAACACCTTTTCCCAGGCTGATGCTATTTTACCCAGATGTGTATTTCACAGTAGTAAGGGTTAAGGGAATGCCTTTTAAACAGTATTCTTAAGTATTAAATTTAAAAAGTATAATGTGATAGTATACAGTTCTGGTTTTGAATGCTTTCCCTTAAGAATTTTTTGATCTGTCCTCCTGCGAGTAAAATCAGACTTGTAGCTTCTTGATTAAACGCCTAATTGCTTGTGTGTCAGCAGGTGTTGCCCTTTTTATCCTCTTCTTAGGTTATTGAGTAATAAACACTGTTGACTGGAGTCTTGCATCTG
>NW_010297404.1:121529-132858 GCF_000700745.2 Antrostomus carolinensis | reverse complement strand
AAGATGATATTAGGGATTTGAGAAATAATTCTGGTTTCAGAAAATGCAACAATATAGAAATATTTTTTCATTTTTTTTGTCAAAAATGTATTCATCTCTGTAAGTAAAGAAGTGGGATAAGGGTCTTGTGTAAAGGAAAACATTTTTAGTTAATTAATTTCAACTGCAGATATATATTGAAAAGAAGAGTCAGGGAGATAAGTTGTAACCATTGAAATCTGTGATTTCTTGTACGTGTTGCACCGTAAGAAGAAAGAAGATAATAAAGAAAGACAATACTAGCGGTGCAACACATGAGAAGGGCCTGCTTTCTGTTTGATGTGGTCATGTACCTTAATATAATCAGAACAATCCTATAAACTGTAACTTTATAATGGATTCTGATCCCAGTATATTCAGTGCACTGCAGTTTTGAAAATGAATAAGTAAGACCTTATAGATTTAATATGATAATTATGCATATCTGGTGTATGATAAAAGGAAACAACATGAACAGTTTAAATCAGACACAATTCTGATCACTCTTGATTAGTCAAAATATGTATATAATTTTATAAAGTTAGAAGAAAAGAATCAGCCAATTTAAAAAATTGTTAAAATGATGTGTTCATAGGCATGAAATAAAATTTTCTTTCTACTTCTTATTGTTTATACTTATTAACTATGATAAATTGGAAATAACATTAATAATATTTACATTAGTAATATTTGATCACCCTTTTGCTTGCAATTGTGCCCTCAAAAAGATCTGTAGATATCTGTAACAATAGTGAAACATACAATTAAAATCCTAATTTTAAATAGACCATTTCTTTAATGAGGGATTTCTCGTGTAACAGGAACCTTTTAGGAACAAATTATTATTACTAACTCATTACTAACACTCTGAGTAAATACTAAGGCTTATACTACAATAAATATTTAAACCTTTAAACCTAAACTTCAGGCTTATATATCTCTTCTAGATGTTTTTAGGAGTAGGGTTGATTAGCTACTGATAGGATGTCTACGTAGATGAGTCTGTACCGTGAGTCTGATCACTTGAAATGAATTAATGTGCAATGCTTTGAAAAGAGAAATTAAGTAAAAGTGCCATTCTTGCTGTTGACAAACATATAATGTTTATACTTGTGTTGTGGCTAATATACTTACCCAGCATTTGTTTATGTCAGAGGTAGCCTATTGATCAAGGAGGTATGTGGCAGTCAGAAACCTGGATGTTCATAATTTTGGTCTATTTCTTAAATGCTTAAATGTAAAGGTATCCAAAATTCACACAGATATTTCTGAATGGAGGGCCACACATATGCAACGTGCCATCTATTGACAAACCAAGGGAGGCTGGTTTTGTATCCTGTTGTCCATAGCTTCAGTTAGGATGCAAAAAAATAATCTGGCAGTGCAAATTGGAGACTGAGCACACCCAGGCAGGGGCTGTCCATGAGCATGGGGTGGACCTGGCAGGATTCACCAGGGAGGCCTCAGTGTAATTGGAAAGTGAGGTACAGCCAAGCAACGGTGAGAGGAAAAGACTCCAGTGGAGGACACTGAAAAAGTGGTTTCACGGAAGCCACAGCTGAAGGGAAGGGACTACTTTACAAAGACATATTGGGCTGGCAAACATTTAACATTTCAAACTGTCTAAACTTTCAACTAATTCACCCAGAAGATGTCAACCTTGATACCGCTTCTGGTTGATATTCTAATGAAAGCTTAGCCCTAGAGACTGGAGACACTTTTGGTCCTTCTTTTTCTCCTTCAACAACATTGAGGGAGAACTGAATGGCAAATGTGCAGGAGACTACAATGAAATGGAGGACCCATCCTTTCTGTAGGCACAGGGGTCTCAAAGGAGCCTGTTACCCAGTGGGATGCCGGAGGGGATATGGTACACCAGCAGAGCTGACTGCTGATGTCCAAACCAAGGGCTAAGTCAGAGCTATTGGGCCTGTGGCAGCACCAGCTGGATGTGTTTATCATCGAGCAATGCACCTTCAGTTTTTCCAGCAGTGGTCTGTAGTATATCTAGAAAGATATACTTGGGTTTTATTGCTTTGAAACAATCTAGCCGGTCCCTTAGTTCAAACTGTGCCCAGCTGTGGTATCTGTGAACAGTCCTCCTGTAAAAGGATCCAGTAAAGTGGAAGATTTTCTCTAATCATGCACCATCCTCCTCTAGAAGACCTGAGATTTTGGTGACTGAATTGAGTCCCCTTGTTCAACCTGTGGCTACCTCTGTTCCTTGTGGTCACAACAAAACCCCCATGCTGCCAGCTCCTGGGCATGCGGCAGCGCTCTCATTTAAACATAGGCTGAGCCAACAGCCTGGAGTGTGCCCCTTACCCCCAACAGATTCTTCTCTTGATCAATTTATTTATTCTGGGAATTTATATCTCTCAGCCTGAATCATTATGGCCCTCATTCATGTAAGATCCTTTCATGTGATGGGATATTTAACGTGATACATAGGGTTTTGGACTAAATATGACTTCTAATATTCATTTAAAATTTCCATAGTTATGTACACTGCTGAGGCCCAATTTTTTGTTTTTAGTACTCCTAACAAAATGTGGAGATGCTATATTTAGCATTAGCATTAGAATTAGCATGAATTCTAGGGCTATTTTGTCACCCCAGAACCAGAGAGATTTTAGCTAAAAAGAGATCTTGCTGCAAAGAGATTTGGTAAGATTTATGACCTATTAAGCATTATGAGAAACCAGCAAATAGCAGAAAAAATTTCCAGAGAACAAAGTAATTATGAGGACTAGATGTAATCTGTGCTCTCTCTTTCTCTCTCTTTCTCTTTTTATAATAAATAACCTTAATCCTCATCCAGGATTAAAATTCCATGTATTTTTAGCAATGCAGTGTCCTAGATAAAAGATACTTCCATCTATGTTTTTGTATTTTTTACATCTTTTGCATTCTAGAGCATTTTGTGATTTTACTTAACAGATGGATACTTTCATCTGTATATCTCCAGTGCTGCAATTAGTGAGGATTTAGGATAGTTTGTCATAGATATACATGAGATATGTTGTTTTATTAAATAGAATATGTGAGTTTGAGGATAGAACAGTGTATGTCAAGCAAGTAAATCTATAGACAAATGTTTTTAATATTTTGAGGTGGTATAAAATTGTATAAAATATCTGTTACTAGTTGTTCAAGGACTGGTAAGAGATTAAGTGAAAATCTGCACAAAATGTAGTCTGCATTTCCTTAGGGAGCAGATAAAAATGAATAATTTTTTAAATCCAGATTGAGATTTCCAAAGAGCTGCAAGTTTTTTAGGCTGAAGTTTAATCACTTACTGGGCAATTTTATTGTACCAGCTAAAACACCCATCAACTAACTAATATGCAACAGCTTTACAGACAACTTTGGAATTAAATGTTATTTTCTCAATGATTTATTAGATTTGTAATTAGCTTGCCCATAAAAAGCAGACTCCCCTAGCAAAATCTTTTTATCAGTGAGTTTTGTGAAAATGATTGGGAATATTACATTGTAAAAAGTTGAGTCTTACTGAGAAATACAGATGAATCATAGAGATGAGCAGATGTTGCTGGGACTATAAATAGATGAGTGTGCAAACGATGGTTGTGTTGTCATGACTGGAGGAAATGTTTGTATGTTGCTGGGATGTTATTAATGGTAATAAGAGGTGCAGAGGTAACTTGCACCTCTGCAACGTGTGGTAAGTGATCAGAACTCATGTATTTTATTACTTACCTATGCATGCATCCGCAAAGTTAATTTTTCTCTCTGTAGCTTTTTTCCTCTAGCCAAATAGCTCCCACAAATCGAGAGAGAGCAGTTGAGGGTCCATCCAGCAAACTACTCTCAAGACCTTTGCCAGCCTGACAGCTTTACCCTTTAGGATTATTTGTATCAGTCCTTTTTTGCTGTAGTCTGCTTTCCTAGCCTATTTTAGGGGCTGATCTGACTGACTTTGTGGGTGGGTTAAAGAGACCACAGAGACTAACTTCTTGCCCATGTAAGTGCAATGCAGCAGGAAAAGCAACAGGGTGGAGTAGGGAATTAAATGGAGGAAGATTTCATCCACTTACTTTGCCTGTGTAATTCTGGTTTATACCCTTATGCTTTCAGCATAGATATAACCTTACTCTTGCATGTCTGTGAAAATCTGATGTTGCAGGTTATACCCCTTTGCTGTATACACCTAAGCATATGTTTTCCTGATCAACCAGTATGTGAGTGCTTAGTAGAGCTTATTGTTCACATTAAAGGAGCTGTCCTCTTGGTCACTTCTGTAGACTGTTAAAGAGGAGGCGGGTGAGGTGAACAAGAGAGATTAAGTCAATATGTTTACCTGCCAGACTGAGTAGGAATCAGTTCCAGATGAGAACCCTTACATTATATGTTGTGTTTATGCTTTCTTTATACTTACTGGAGGAGATCAATGTGCCTCAGAGTGCTTCAGCTTGCTCTGACCTAAACTAAATCTGCTCTGAATCTTTCTCAACAATAGTGCCTGTTTAGGAAAGCGGAGCCCCATGTCATCTAGTGTCATACAAAGTACTGCAGAGTTTTACTGTAGCTTCCAGCAGCTACCTCATATGAGGGTGCCTCTCAGGTAATTCCCATGTCATACCTAACAGCTCCACACTCGCATCCTGGAAATGTTAGGGCGTTGCAAATAGATCTGAATACTAGTGTTTGAGGCAGTTGAATCTGACTATAGACTTTGGTTAGTTACAGTAAGAAATCAGACAGCAGTGGTGGCCTGGAGACACATTCAGGAACCTATATTTAGTCTTATTTCAAATGAAACTCTACACACTCAGTCTGAATCTTCTGTGCAAACCTACGCTTTTTCTCCTGTACAGACAACCTGACAATTCATACAGCCACAGCTATTTTTTTTAGCCTTTTGTCTCCTACATAAGCTGACCTTCTTCAAAGAGGGTATCTATGACCTTATGCAGTCTGTGATGTGTAGAAAATTGTGAATATATTCCACTATAGAGAGTTCAATTTGGTTTTTTTCCCACATTAAAGACAAACACTGTCAAGAAAATATGGTATGTTACTGAAAATGGTACTAACCCACAGTTCAATTTTCAATATTTTATTTAAGATATAAATTATTATTGTTAGAAAATTCTTTTTCCATTTCTTGAGTACAATTCATAGACCTATGAAGACCTAATCTTTTTTTTAACTCTATGGCCATGCAATTAGACACTCAAAACCTCTTTGTTGAAAATTTGCTATACACAATCTTCAGGTAATGGGAATGGCATAATTCAACTGACTATGAGTATCCAGCTCCATAAAGATCAGTAATCAGCTAAGGGAAGAATTTACTGAGCTAGCTTAGTCTAGGCTAGAATGTTTTAGCCTTCTCGAGGCTAAATTGCTGACTGGAGAAAACCCAGGGTGGTCTGGTTGATTTAGGAGAAACTGCTTGCTTTTGTAAAAAGAAGCTGACTGACAGATTTGGGGTACAAAAGAGAGATGCTATAAGCCATTCAGGCTGTTTCTCCTAAGTCAAAACAAAGGAGCAAGCCTAATGCTTCAAGCTACAGAAGATTTAGGCAGACTTAGCTAGTATATTATGTGTTTCTCAGAAACTGTGCTTTCTGTAATGTCAGGAATACACACTATCAAAAGTTACTGTTGGAAAAGTTTTGTGGAGTCTCAACATCTGTTGCAAACTGTTAGGTACAGTTCTCTCTAGATTCCCTGCCTAAATTCCCAAGTTATCCATTGGGAAGAGAGCTGAAAGCTTAGCATATCTGGAACTCTGTCAGTGAGAAACAGAAATGAATACTTCAACGACTGTAAATGCATGAGAAGTAACTTGTTTCATAAGTCCTTGGTATGGAAGTTCGTGACTGAGTTAAGTTTCACTAAGGTGGCTGTTAAATCCATCCAAGCTGCATCAGAAATGCATCCAGATATTTTTTTTTTCCCACTGAAGACTATGAGGAGAGATTGTTAAGACTCCAAAGACCATAGATGGGCTTCCAGTGATTTGTAAAGCTGTTATGCAGTTTGGTTCACAAAGACAACATTCATGCCAGTCAGCTGCTTTTCTTCATTTTGAAGGTCTTAATAGAAAAGCTTCTGTGGTGGGTTGACCTTTTCCAGTTGCTAAATGCTCACCCACTCTCACTCCTCCTTAACAGGGCAGGGGGAGAAGCTCATGGGTTGACATAAAAACAGGGAGTTAGTTCACCAGTTACCATCATGGGCAAAACAGACTCAACTTGAGGAAGTTTAATTTAATTTATTGATAAATAAAATAGATTTGGATGGTGAGAAACAAAGACAAAAACTAAAACACCCCCCCCATCCCCCGCCCCCCCTACTTTCTTCCCAGTCTCAATGTTACTTCTCCATTCCTGACTCCCTCTGCCTCATCCTGCGGAGCAGCACAGGAGGATGGGGAGTGGGGGTTGAAGTCGGTCCATAACAGCTCCTCTCTGCCGCTCCTTTCTTCCTCACTCTGTTCCCCTGCTCCAGCCTGGGGTCCTCCGTGGGCTGCAGTACTTCAGGAAAAATATCTGCTCCTGTGTGGATTCTCTAGGGGCTGCAGTTCCTGTCAGGAGAACCTGCTCCAGCATGATCTTCTCCACAGGCTGCAGGGGAACCTCTGCTCTGGTGACTGGATCACCTCCTTCCCACCTCTTTCTCTCACTTTGGTGCTCGCAGGGCTGTTTCTCATGGTTTTTTCCTCGCTTCTCACTGCCAGTGTCATATTTTTGCCCTTTCTTAGACACAGTGTCCCAGAGTCACCACCACCCTGGCTGGAGGGCTCAGCCGTGCCCTGCAGGGGGTCGGTTGGAGCTGACTGGAACTGGCTGTGTGTGGCACGGGGCAGCCCAGGCCTCCCCTCACAGAGATCCTCCTGCAGCCCCGGACCCTCCTGCAACCCCTGCTGCCAGCACCTGGGCACCTGCACCCAGTACAGGTTCAGCCATCTCCTGGGCGGCACTAATGCAGCCCGAGGGAGGATGGCCTGTACGGTCCGTGCTTTTTAGTCCTCATACTATTTTCTTTCTTAGCCACTTCTTTTTCTCACTCTAACTGTCATGAGATCAGGTCACCATGTTCTGCTTAATTACTTTCTTTTCTTTAACCATAAATATCTGTAGTTACTGCTTTCTTCAGTGAACTGGCTGGATATAATCCTTTGATTTGATACACAAAACAATAGCTTGTTTTAAGTGTAAAGCAAGTAGGTTTTTGATACTTTACTTTGGAAGGTTTTAATTTTTTAATTTTCTTTCCTTTACACAGTCTGTGGCACACAGGTTGTCAACATCCTTATTAGGTTGCTTTAATTTTTAATTTTGTTCCTAACTTTTTATTATTTTTTTTATTACCTGCATATTTTGAAACAGTAACATGGCAAGTTTTGAGGCAGTGTTGCTTACAGGCTTTTTTTTCCATTATAAGGTGATTTACAACTAAATAATAATATAATAGATAATAACGCTGCACTTAGCATCTCACTGTTCCATTATACCCTGTCTAATAAACTGGAATTATACAAAAGCAACTTTGTATACACCAACTGGATAAAAATGAGTTACATGATGATCCCAGAGCTAATTCTAAACTATCATCAACGTAAAATGACTGTCTTTCTATTTTAGCCCCAGAAGGATCAAGTTCTGGGTTTAACTGCTTTAACATTCACTTTTAAAAGCCACTCTTTTGGAAGTGCTATATGATGGCAAGAAGAGCTTCCTGATGTACAACACCTTATCATAGAATCAGAGAATGTTAGGGATTGGAAGGGACCTTGAAAGATCATCTAGTCCAATCCCCCTACTGGAGCAGGAACACCTAATTGAAATTATATTGTTTGTAAGCTGTTTTTTTTTTCTCAGACCTTGTGGGAACTATGCTGAACAGGTGAAAGATAAATCAAGAATGATCAGGGATAGCATTGGAGCTGCAAACTTCACAGGACAGGAGTTGATGAATGTGTGAGGAGGTCAGGCTGGAAAACTGCCTGAGGGAGTGTGTGTACTGCGATGGGACTGAAAACGGTCACGAGTGTGGGTGTGCCAAGAAGTATCCTGGTTTGTGTCCTGTGTAGCTTGATTGTTTTGAGAACAAAGATGTATAAATGCTAACTGTGTGAGGAGAATTGGGGGAATAGAAAATCTTGCTAATAAAGAAGCTTGGAGAGAAGGGAATCAAGGATTCTTGCTAATAAAGAAGAAGCTTGCATTATTCAGAAAAAGGCTCGGAGTCCTTTTTTGTCCCACTTTCATTCGCCACAGACCTCCTCTTACGTATTGTCCTGTCTACCTTTTCACTTGGTTAAGGCCTTCAATTTATTTGATAGCAATCTGCATTTTAGTGTTTTATTTTAGAGCTGTTTGTAGTTGACTCAGAACTCTTATTTTTTTGGCCATATCTGTCTTATAATTGTAGCTACTACAATTTTATGGGCTGAGAAATCACCTTTTCCTCCTTGCTTCTATTCTTGGTTTTGTTTTTCTATCCTTTTTAAGTATATAAGCTGCCCAGTGCATATTTTAACCATAATTACTATTTCTTAGCAGTTTTTCTTACTGAATAACTGAAAGGTATGTACTCTTTTATTTTCTTCTTTATGTCCAATAGCTTTCTGGATGGCTAACTTTAGCTGCCCAGTAATTTCCTTTTCCAATTTAAATGTCACACAGTATTGTATTAAACAAATACAAAGAACTTATGATTCCTTGCTTCAAACAGCAAGGAAAGAGAACAATATTCAAGATTAGTGTAGTGTACAGCAATTTTTAGGCTTCTGTCTTGTAAACTCTTCAGAGTTGCTGAGTATAGCAAATATTGTAAATGTTTCGAAAGGAAAAGTTCGTTGTGCTTGCCCACCAAGTGACATGGCACAGTGTGAGCAACTCTTTCAAACAAAATGCTTAAATCCCTATGTATAGTAATATTTTTTATGGAGGATAAATAAACAAATGTAGATTTAGAAACTGAAGAGTCACTTCTGCATTGATTTAATTTGAAAGACAGACATTAGAATAATACAGAAAACTTGGTACCATAGTCTGACTTGTACAGAGCACGACATTCAGTGCAGGTCTTAAACCTTTCAGTTTTGTCATATTCTGCAAGCAGCAAATGCTTATAAGGCTAGCAATACTCTTATCACCAGTGCCTAGGGAAAAAAGTGTTTCTTCTAGTGGTTGAATATTAAACTTCAGAATAGTTCTTGTTCCCTTAAAATAGGCAGGACAGAAAAAAAAAAAAAAAGATTTGCAAATAAAAGATCGCATGATTATTACAAAAGCTGCTGGATGTGCTTTGTTTCCATTTATAGCGTTAGTGCCTCACATTCAATCTGCCACTGTTTTCTGCTGTGTGCTAAGAGTCCTAGTAAGCTCATTTGTTAGGTGGTTTGTCGTAGAGCACATGTGTGTGTAGGCTTGTTAACGTCTTATGCTGATTTTGCCTGAAGAGATGTAAAACTTGCCACAAAGCATTTTTCTTAAAAGAGAAGGATAACTCTGGATCCACAAATGCCCTTCTTTTCTGAACAAAAAACCCAAACCCGAATTGAAAATCCCAAATCCAAAGGAAAAAAATCCAAACTGAGTAAAGGAAGTAGTTTCCTCTGTATTAAGTTTTATTTGTCCATGCATAATCTCTATTCCAAGTGCAATAACCTTTGATATGTGATAGCAAGACAACCCAATTTTGCTCCTTTTCCAGCACACTTGTTTCCTCTTAATTCCTGATATTTGTGCTACTTTCTGAAATTTTGCCTCTCTCTGAAATTTTCTCTTCCACATGTCATTGCCTCATTAACTTTTCTCTTCATCCTGCTTTGAATCTTTCTACCTGTTTGTCCATGTCTTCTTGGACGTTTTTTGTTCTTGGCCACTTTGTCCCACAAATCTTCCCTCTTACCCTTTATTCCTTTGCCTAGAGACAAAAAAGAGCTGAAGTGGTTAAGAGAAAGTTATTAAAGACAACAGGGCCAGAAGAGTCTGACCTCCAGTAAACCATTTGTATTTAAGCTGGGATAAACCACTGATTTTAGTATAATCATCTAAAACTTACAGATACAACCAGAGTAGAACAGTCCTAACCTTATTAATATGTAGTTTACTGACTCGATTAAAGTATTTCAGTATAGAGTTAAAATTAATTATAAACTAGAGAGAAATTCAAATGAATGATTAAACTCATTCTAAAATCAACAGTTATTACTGAAATAAAATGTTCTAAAAAAGCCTTTCATAAAACCCTGTGGCTATGGATGAGGGTGGAATTACCAGATTTGTCTATTATATGTGTTTTGGATTTAAATAACCAAAGTTGACTTCTTTGGCTGGAATTGATTCTGGTGGCTATATTACGTAATCTGATTTAAAAAAAATGTTCAAAGGTGAATTCATGAGAACATGCAGAGATCAAATCAAAACTGAGAGGGATGATACTGTGCACAGAAGGATTATCAGATGGGCTGGTCAAAATGATCAAATTATCTTTTCAGTTCAAAAGATGGTCAAGCCTCTTGGACCCATCAAAAGGCTGTTGTATCTGAAAGCTATTTTTTTCCAGATGTACCACGTGATGAGAATTACTCCTGCTTCCTACAAACCTTGTGGTTGTGTTTAGTCTACAGTTATTTCAGATATGGCTGAATACTGAACATTGAACACAGCTAGCATCTGTATGCAGGAAAGGTCATCCAGGTCTAGGCAACAGTAGCTGGACCTCACCAGCTCTGGAAGCTGTTGCTGTGAAAGGCTACCTTCTACCAAGCAGGGTATTAGGAGCTTTTCTCCTTAGTTGCTGACACAGTTCTCATTCCTCTATATAAGGTGCAAGTGCCTGGGGAGCTAGCATTTAAGAGGAATCTAGCTGACTATTACATTTCTCCTAGCTCCTCATACACACAGAAATCTGTGACATACTTACCAGTTACCTGGCTAAAAAGATTGCTGGCTTCTGTTAAGCAGACTGTACATGTGAGCACAAAAAGTCTTCACCAATGTATAAATGTGGACTGAGGGCTCACGATGCCAATATTTGTACCACCATGGAGTACATCTCTGATAATACGAAGCTATCCTTAACTGCTGCCTCTTCCCCCCATAAAGTCATCACTGCGCTGTATGCCTTTTATTTGTTTAGGAAAAGCAAAGCCTCATTAGATATCTGTGAATATACAGGTAAGTGTAGAAGATCAGAATGATTGTCTTATCATCTAGCAAAGTTCTGATCTCAGTTTTTTAACCTGTTTTTGTTACAGTAGCTTCATCAGATAGTGAAATATCATTACTGTTTGAATTTCCCAACTGTAATGTTCTGCACTGCTTTA
>NW_010297404.1:22299-121501 GCF_000700745.2 Antrostomus carolinensis | reverse complement strand
TGTGTGGTCTGCCAGTAGTATTGTAAATTCAGGTCTGAAATTGATACTGGGGATGGTCTGTGAATTGGCTGTCAACAGTCCGCTGTTTAGATCAGTTAAAAAATTATTATATTCTTACGCTGGCACAAAAATCCTACTGCATTTTCCTGCCCCATTTTCCTTTTTCTTATCTTTTAAATTACATATTCAAACTCACAGTTGCTTATCCCTTTCTCAGTCACCATGTAGTCTCTACTCTCCTGAAAATCTGCACTTTTCCTTACCAAAACTACATTGCTTTCCCCAGTTGTTTTTTTTTTTTTTTTTTTTATCTTAGACATCCACTCAAATTTGTTGTAGAACACTGATATTCTCTCTTCCCCTTCCTCAAATTTTCCATCCCAGATATACTGAGATTCCTTTGTGCTCGAGCTTGATAGCACAGATAGCACAGACTTAACCAACTTAGCCTCAGACTCTGCACCTGAAGCGAGAGGTGGGAGAATTAAGAGAAAGGACCATGGACATCTCAGAAGGTAGGATCAACAAAGATGAAATTTTAAAAAAACAAAAAGCCAAAAAACTTTGTCATCCTTTTGGTAAGGGAGTAACTGCAAATAAGATGTTGAGCCAACTTGTATGGTATGTTGTGGTTTCTCAGTCTAGTCTGGTAGCTTTTTCAGAAGAGGAGATCACGTTGCTGATCTGTGTAAGGCAGAATGTTGCACAAAGAAAGCATATGTTTGTTTTAAAAATAGCTGTTATTAGCAGTTAAGAAGTTGCAGTGATGATATCAAAGTGGGAAGAATATGCCTTCTGTAATTATAAGCATTCCATGCATTTACATGCATAACAAAAAATCAAGCTTAAGTATTTTTAATTATCTGAAGAAAGCTACAAATTTAAGGGTGAGTCTGGGACAGATTGTGAATCATAAATGTGTGTAACATGTATAGGGCATAATCCTACTTGGTGCTTTGTCAAAACCCTTACTGCGCAGTACTAGCTACGGCAAAGTAGTTTATAGTCATTTATAAGTAGGTACCATATGATAACTTAATGTCCCCCAAACGTGAAAGTTTTTTCTAGCTATATTTCCACCATGGTGTTGTATTGTTGGTTTTTTTTGTAATTCTGAAAACTAAACATTAAGAAAATGAAAATAATGTGCAATCATATAATATGAGTTTTACTCTTTCACTGACAATATTTGAAGGATCAAACTGGTAGAGGTTTGCCATGATTTCATTTATTTAAGCTTACATTTCCAGGTTTACCTAGGTTGTGTTTAGTATTGTATCTTTTATGTATGTGACATAAAAGAGTATCTGTAATGGTGTCAATGGATCAATCAGAGACTATTTCACATTGTTGCTCTTAGCCTCAGAAGGACAGTGGCGAGGACACTGTCTGTCCCTGGCAGCAGTGGTGAGCCTGGGCTGCGTGCAGGGCTGCCCAGGCGCAGGAGGAAGCATGCCTTTTGTGCCACACTCTCCCTCACTGAATTACTCAAAAATTAGATGCTTAATTTCACAGTCTGATTATAAGTGACAGCCTTATTCTAGTCTTTGTGTGGACTTGTTGGTGTGGAAACTCTAAGCAAAACTCAGCAGCCAGAACTTCCCAGCACAGGAGTTGGTGGGGAACAGAGGGAAGTTCTGAGTAAGCAGAGCTGATAGTCATTCAGCACGATTCCTTGTGAGTGAAAAGATGGTCAATCAAAGTGGTTGGAGAAGGCCTCTATGAAGCTGCATGGCAGAGATCGCCGCAATGAAATTATCCTGCAATATGTCAAAAATATGCTTTATCTCCTCTCAACCAGAGTATTTTTGAGCATTTGTTTGAACTGACAGATCTGAATGTGCTGCACACGCTTCCTTACATTCCCTGGGCAGTTAGTTACATCATCCATAAAATTCTGTCCTAACCCAATTGTCACGCTGCTGTATATTCAGCTCATTCCCACTGGGAATAATCCTGAACTGCTAACCGTCCTCTGTTGCCTTCTATACCTATTTACACAGCCAGTAATGATCCTCTTCTTCCTCACAGCCCCTGGATTTCTGCATCGCATCTGTATAGCGCTCTGTTTGTCTCAGCTCCACTGTCTCTTCTGGTGGATCCAAGCGGTCTCTGTAAACTTTGGTCATTTCTTGTGTCCATGGTTCTTTCCCCTGAATTGTCCCTGCAGACAGAAGCTCCCAGAACAGACCTCCTGGTGACCCCATGCTCCTAGTGGCTCTCAAAGCCAGTGTGTTCTCCTGAGTAACTCAACAGCGACATGTATTTCACAGGTTGCCAACCCCAAATACAGGTTTTAGGCAGACAGTCTCTTTCAAATCTAGAGGGAACACCATCAGCTGTTAACACCTTACTTCACTTCTCAGGATAGACCCTTTATCTCTGAGATCTCTGGAGATGCATGTATATGATATGCATCTGTATATAATAACTTGGTTCTCACTAACTCACATTGGAAGCTTTCAACCATGCAATCACTCCACCAGCATTTGGTGTTGGTAATCTGAAGGTCTCAGATAGCTGAGGGAACTAGGTGTGTTTATAGGCTGTTATATGCTCCTGGAAGAAAATAGGTCAATATGCTTTGGGCTTTGCATAAGTCTCTTGTGTGCGTACAGTGCCTCTCCAACTCAGAACTTTTCAGATTTTATGTACTGTTTACTTTAGGGCAGAAACCTATGTAGATAGTAAGACAAAAAAGATGCAGACCTTCTAGCAGTAAAATATTATAAGCATAGTAATTCTTAACATAGTTGAAGAACCATAGGGCCAAGGTATTTCAATTTCTCAGTTCTTTATTCCATACAGAATCACAGAATTGTTGAGGTTTGAAGGGGCCTCTGGAGATCTAGTCTGAATCTCTGCTCAGAGCAGGCCCAAGTATATCAGGTTGCCAGGCCTGTGTCCTGTTGGGTTTTGAATGTCCCCAGGGATGGAGACTCCATAACACTGTTTTTATTTGGTTTTTTGTATTTGAGAATACAAAATCAGAATTTAGTTCATGTCAATCAAGTCCCCTATGACCTCCATCAGTTGACCCACTCACTTTTCCTTCCATAAGCTTTGGGGTTTACTTCAAGTATTCAACTATGTAGTTTGACTGTGTTTCCATTTTTGACTAATCTTTACAACATCTCCCTGGTGGTTGAGTCCCCATCCCTGGAGGTGTTTAAAGGTCGGGTGGATAAGGTGCTCAGAGATATGGTTTAGTAGTGGACAGGTATGGTTGGACTCGATCTCAAAGGTCTTTTCCAACCAAACAATTCTATGATTCTATGATTCTACTGCTACATGTTTCCAGTTTCTTTTGCATAAATTATTTTCCATTCTATTTAAAAAAAAAAATCTCTCTTGCCTTTCTACTACATTTGTTTTGACACAGTTTGTATAAAAGAGTATTTCTATTAAAAAAATAGTGTAGAAACATAAATAATGATGTTGTAGTGCAAGCTTCCGCAGAGGTGATGTACACACTCATGCACTATTAAAGACTATCTTATTCTAAGCATTTATATATTTTTACTACAGTTTGTAAATCTGTAAGTGGGTAAGTGGCATGGAAAGCTTCTTGTGAGTTTTCTCTGTTTTTTGAACGACAGCTAAAATTTTGTATCATTCCTGACTGTGAGCTGTTTCATGCCATTTACTTTATTTTGTTGGACTTATTGTCATTTCAAAAAAATATTTCTATGTTCCATGTGTATCTGTAACTATGGAAACCATGAAGTAATTAAGAGGAGTATGGTTGATGCTTCTGTGGCTCATCAAGACAGCCAAATGTTCAAATAGTTAGACAAAACTTTTTGTTGTTTTTAAGAAGAAGAATCTACAAAAATGATCTATGAGATAATGATTTCTAGTGTAGCTTAATGGTCTATGAAAAATTGAGATTGATGTTATAGAAACTGTTACTAGCGATTCATGGCTACTACATTATCAGAAATATATTAAGAAATCAAAGGAAATTTAGGCAAGAGAAATAAAGCTGAAAAAGAAACTGATTTATGACGAAAGAGCTTTCTGAAGCTGGGATTGTTGCAGGGGCTTAGAATTCTTCCATTGTCGAGGAAGTAAAAATACTGAGGGTGGACAAGATGAGTGAGGAGGAAGTGAGCACAGAAATATGAAAAAATTGATTTAAATGGGGTAAGCTTAAATACAGGGCCTCTGGAGGAATCAAACCATTGGGATCTTCGGCGTCACTGAGTTTCAAAGAAAGTGATCACGTCATGATGACCTGTGGATAAAGACTGTGCTGTCTGATTCTCCATAAACTTATTCTTTAGGGTTTCCTTTTTTCCCCAAAAATGAAATTCTCAAGCCCAGACAAATTAGACCAAACAATTAATATTTCCTGAGTCTCTCTGATTTTTTAACCCCTCCTTTCTCTTGGTATGATTATCTCTTCTGTCCCCCTCCAAATTGTTAGTTTGTAAATTTTGATCATTTTACTTAGAAGTAGGCCTAAAACCAGAGATGCAAGGAAGTTCAGGTACAAAGTTTCACAGATTTGTCTAAGCTAGAGTCCTGCTTTAGGAGGTCACAACTGTAACAGAGACAAGCAATACAATTAATACACCCCCCCTAAAAACAATTCAGTATGTTTTTACAGAGGTGAATTAATTAATTTACTTGTATCGTAGATTCAGAGAAAAAAAATAACTTGCAGGGGGAGAATATTTCAAATTACTGTATGTAAATGTATTGGTGTGAACTTTTACACAAAACCAAAGACTCCTCTGCTGGTGATGTTGGTTTCTTCCTTGGGCACCAAAGGTGTTCTTAGAGAAGTGCATTGTGATAGTGACTGGAACCTGGCCATGTGCTGTTTGAGAGGCATTATTTCATATGTCAGCCTTATAGTTGCCTGAATGTGTCACTTCCAACACTTTGTTTGCTACAGGATTGTTCTAGAGCATGTTTCGTTTTTGTGAAAGTTGTCGGGAGCTTTCTGTAAGATTGGCAGCTGCAGCTGAGAGATTTTGGCAGAAGGGCATGTGAAGAAAGGCAGTTGTTTTTTGTTTTATTTTTATCTTAATATGACTAGTAACACTGTTGCTAGCAGCAGTGTCAACAAAACTGGCATAAAAAACCCTTTTGATGTTAACTCCTTGAATCAATGCTCCACTGCACCTTTTCTATTGGCAATTTGTAATTATGGGTTTAGAAACTTAGGCCAGGAATAAGATTAGGATCAATCTGTGAATTGTATGTTCAGTTGCCTAGAAGTAGGCATCTGATGCCATTTTTTTGTGCCCTACAGTTCATAAGACATAATACATATGACTGGCAGAGCTGTCCCAACTCCTGGTGCAGGCTTATGCCCTCTGAAGTGGCGTGTGGCAGCCAGGTGGAATGTGCTGACTTATCTCTAATGGCACTAACTTATCATAAAGCAGAGGATTTAATTTTATTTTGTTGTGTCTACTTGAGAATGAATGGATTCTCTTTGTATGGAAACTTAAATACTTGCCATGCCTATAGGCATTTCTGTGTAGACGGAAAAAACTTAGGCATCTTACTCTCATCCTTATTTGTACACAATAGGGTATGGTTTGGAAAGTTAACGTGTCAGTTAACTGTGAAAGGCAAACAGGAGGAGTATAAAGTACACTCTGTAGTGCAAGTGGAAAATTCTGATAAGATGGGCTTTTAGACATCCCTCCTGGATGCTTTCAGACAAACATGTAAATGGCACAGCAGACTTTAAGGTGACACGTAGTTCTGTAGGAAGTGGGGCCTTGTTCCCTATGAACATATCTTGCGGTTGAATTGCTGTGTAGATTCTGTGATGCCAGTAAAAGGTTGCACTAATGAAATATTTATAGGGCATTTGTAGAACCGCTTGTTTCATGAAACTTTTAAGAATATAATGCCTTGAAAAGTTCCATGCCCATGAAAAATTTTATTGCATTTGTCCAGTGGGTTAAAATGTTATTGGAGTGTGTGGGGAGAAAAGGGGGAAGAAACCAATCAGCTGTCAGCATAAACCTCATTTTCTTGCCAAACTGGGATAAAAATATCAAGCTGAAAACCTAAATTATGAAGAAAATCTTCTCTGCACAGGAATGGAAGAGCAGAGAGTGCTAAAATGGCTTTATATCATATTCCTGAAATGGCTGAGCCCCATACATCTGACAAACATCAGCGTGGGCAAAGCAGTCCTCTCCTTTCTTGGAGTGGAGAACGATAGAGAACTGTGCTGTCTTTTGAACCCTTCAATCTACAGGAGAGGCTTCAGCAAAAGCAGAACCTAGACTCCTAGGCTACCTCTTTACTAACAAATTAAACCTCATCTGGGACTGTTCCTAGGCGTTAGAGTATCTAAGTAGTAAATCAACAGAAGGCTACTTGGCACGCTCGTGGCCTTCTGCCCACCAGCACTTTCTTATCAATTTTGCCTAGTGGTTTGGGAGTTGGGGTGCTCTGAGGCTTATCTCCAGGAGGTAGTTTGTATGCAGCCACTTTACTTTGGAGTAGAGCAGAAATCCTAGTAGAGATGCAAGTTATTTCACGCCATTTGGCATGAGTGCTCAAAAATGTTTCTGTGCAAATTTAATGTACTAGTATGGGTGTCATTTCAAGATACAGTTTAACAGGAGAGGGTGAGCCACTGCCATAGAGAAAACATCCTCCCATTTGCCTCTGTTCCTGGCCACATGATTTCACTACTCATCAAACCCTTCAATGAGAAAAATAGATGTGACAAAAAAAGAAGCCTGTTTAAAAATACAGATACATTTCTGCTGTTTTTAAATGGAAGTGGCTCCTGGGAGGACCTGACAGTCAAGGGAGGGGATACAAGGGAGCATGCAGTATAGTGAAGCTGGTAACAAAGAAGGGAGAGGACAAACTTGGATAGGGAGAAAGAAGAGCTAGAGAGGAAGGAAGTGGGGAGAAGACCTTCCCTTTTGATGACCAGGAGCCATTGGATGAACTCAGCTCTCTGCACAATTTTGAAAAATATGTTTAATGAAAGCTTGGATTCACAAGCACATTTTCATTAGAAAAGTAGAGTTGTTTACTTATTTAGATTTTGGTCTAATGTAAGGATTCAAGTAAATTTTCAGCTTCATTTATTTATATTTTAATGGAGTGAAGCTATCATGACACTTAGCTAGGCTTTTATTACAGAATTCATTTTGATTTAGCAAAAGAGAGAAATGCAATGCTGTATACTAATTTCATGGTTTGCTGTGTGTTTTATGTTATCCCAGAAACATTAAGTGATACATAGTCTAACTTAATTCTGTGAATGAATAGTTTTGTAAGGGGAAATTGATACCATTTCTTCCCTCTTACTTTCAAGACATGACTTGCAGGATGGTGTCAGAGCTCTGCTGAAGTTAATGGTGCCTCAGGCAGACAAGAGGGTCTGCCTAATTACATCCGTCTAAAATAACTAGTGTTTTCTGGAAGTGCATAGAAGAAGGTGGCTAAAGGAACATTAACAAAAGCAATAAACCAAAAAGATGTTGTGTATACAGAAGGGAAATAATAAAGAAGGTTCAGTAAGCAGTAGCTTGTGGCCTGTTGTATTAGCACACTTGTTACCTAATTTGTTGTACAGAGATGAAGCAGGTTGCATGGGAGTTAGTGTAACTGTGTATTTGTCATTTGTAAACTCATGACATGTGAAGGAGCGTACACTTTATGGACTCTCCTCAGAATCCAGGCTTGGGTGAAGGATTTGGGGAACTTGCTTTGACCTTAGCCTGAGTTTTGCCAGGCATGTGTCATAGAAATTTGGTATAAAGTTTTTGTCCCCCCTAATGTGACTTTAGCCTCTCACTGCATGTTTGGAAGTTTCCAAATGTGAATTTGAAAAAAAAAAAAAGGCCTTTTTCTGCATTCTAAAGTGCAATTTTGAAATATGTAATAATGAACAATTGTTCTTATTTTTGTAACTGAAAATGCTCTTTTTCTCTGTGTGTATAGTTGTATATATTGTTTACTATGGGCTCTTTCAAGTTGGAATTTCATGTTGTATTAGTACAGGAATACTGTTCCTACTCATTGTGGATCACATTCAACAGTACCTGTAAGAGTAAGTTTGAGGAATATTTTTTTCTGTGAATGAAATACCCCGTATTCCACGTGAAGCAAGCATGGGATCCTTCTAGCATGTTTTCACGCAGCCTGCAAAATTTCCACCTGAATCTGGGTGGGAACTGTTGACCCACCTCCGCTGAGTCCTGTATGTGCCACTTTGTTTTTGTTATGTAGCGGTAAAGCCCAGAACCCTTTGCTATGCTGTGAAAATGCACATTTTTCCAGAGCTATGCATATGAACCCTTTGAATGAGGAGCACCCCTTTACTGGTTCTCTTTAATAGCTTCATGTGCGGATATGCATTGGCCTGTGCAAGGACGCGATAAACCAGAAACAAACCCAACAACAAAAACCAGATTTTGGATGTCTCGAATGGCTTACTGTAGCACTGCATCAGAGCTCGCCATCCAGAAAAGAGTAAACAGAAACTATTTTTTAAGTGACAGGCCAGACTAAAATTGCCTAACACTTCATTTTACTGATGCATTGTGTGGAAGTCCAGAAGCCACATTAGAGAACTGTAATCCTTCATC
This sequence comes from Antrostomus carolinensis, assembly GCF_000700745.2. NCBI lineage: Eukaryota > Metazoa > Chordata > Aves > Caprimulgiformes > Caprimulgidae > Antrostomus > Antrostomus carolinensis. Next base: position 112,916 of record NW_010297404.1, on the reverse strand, counting down.
AGAGCACTCGTTTGGTTGCCTAACATCTGTGGATTGTTAAGATAAGTTATTACACAGACCTGCTTTAGTTTAGATTAGTTTGGACCACATCCCAGTATATTCAATCAGGATATAATTCCTGCATGCTGCTAAATCGCTTGCTCCACATACTTCTCTAAAAATGTTTTTCAATATACAGTTGACAGAAACTGTTCTGTCACCTCAAGTTTTGGTGGTATTTTTTTCCTCTTAAAGAAAAACTTTTATTATTTTTTCCTTTTGGACTGAATATATCTCAAGGCAAACGTAGCATTTATTAAGTCCTGAAGATATTCCTAAACAGGGATGGCAGTGTAGCTTCTATGTGAGTACAATGCAGATTTCCTACCTGTGTAATCTGTGGTGATCGGTATGTATTGTGTCCAAACTGCAGTGTTTAAAGACAGTTGTAAGAAAATAGTTTTGTATTTACATGTCCAGTATTTCTCCTTCCTGTATTCTGTATTTTTCTGTGTCTATTTGTGCATTAGCTATTCCTGTTTGGATCTCAAATATTTTGCATGAAATGAATTACAATATCAAGGTGATTATGTAAGTTAATGGTAATTTCTTGAACTTTATTACATACTTTATACATCATTTAAATGATCTAATATATTAAGTTGTAAATGAAATCTGTTACTATCTTTACACATTTAAATGTGCTTGCATACATACACACATATGTAATTTAATTAGAATATTTAAATTTTACTTTAGTATTCCTTATCCTTCCTTTAAACAAACTCTGGTTGGTTTGTTTTTTTATTAACACTTCTTTTAGCTTTCCCTATAAACTCATAAATACAGGCAACAACATATTTTTCATTAATGACAGTGGTTTATAGCACTGACATAGATTTTATACACAGACACATGTGCATGCACATCTCACAATTGTGTCAGAGTCTATAAAGACATTTAAAAAATTGTTTTTATTTTTCTTTTCCTTTTAGTCTTGCTGGTTTTTTAAATACCCGCAATAATAATACCAGATAGACTAAAAATCTATTCTATTAGAGCAGATAGTCTGATAAACTGAATCTCTGTTTTGAGAGGTATACTGGATGAAGGAAATAAGACATTTTGGAATCAAGGGATTTTTTTGTTCAAGGATTAGCAGTTATTTTGTCAAAGTTAGTGTTCCTGTTATCCTACTGAGGGCTATCTGTTTTTGTCATAATGCATGTTTGTGCCACTGTTGGAATAAGTATTGATTTTGATTAAGATTTTTTAATTAATTAAAATTTTAATAGGTATTTTATTATCTTCCTTAAATAGAAGAAATATAACAGTCATCTTTTGATAAGGCACAATCCAGATACAGGGAAAAGAGTTGGATGTCTTCCCAGTGTGGTTTGATCAAACAGTACAGAAATGGTATTGGAAATTCTGCCATAGTCTTCAGATCTAAGCAGATAATCTATTCTAGGGTGTTTTAAATAAATCTTAATTATGTTAAATATGTAAAATGCCTAAAATTTTCATCATGCCATGTAAACCATGCACTTCCAGAGAATAAGCCAGCTTGGTACCAGAGTTTTGTCTTTACAATTTCTTTTCTGAAGAGATTGGTTTTGTCTGTTCCTTTTAATTTTAAGTGTTGCAAAATTTTGCCACTGTTGCATCATTCCTGTGTTTACACAAAATAATTTAAGCATATTTTTCATTCCAATTTTTGTCATTCTTCTTACTCTCTTTACAATTTTACTCATTCTTTTACTTCTTTCCACATTAAATGAAAAGATTTTCTTTACCGTTTTCCTTATTAGCCGTTAGCTTTGTTTCCTCTCATCTTTTTTTATTTGTGACAAAATTCCTACCTCATGTATATTCTTCAAGGATTTTGCTTTTTTTGTCCTTCTACCTCAAAACTCCTTTTGTCTTTGTCTCAGTTTTTATTTAAATATTCTCACATTTTGAATTCCTGATTAACCTTTTATTTTTCTCTGGTGATTTACTCCTGTACATAAGACTGTCTTGTGCCGTATTTAGATTTTAAACACAAGAGTCTCGCTTTACTGTTTGTGCTCCTTTTTATCTCTGTATCTGGAATTAAAAAAAAAAAAAAAAAATCCTAAGAAGCACTGTTCATGTACACAGCTTAATTGTGCTTCCCAGGGACACATGTTTTATTTATTTATTTATTTATTATTTACAGATATAACTCAAAGAGATGGTAAATGATCATTTCCAATTAGTACAAAATATGGTACTTTTACATTCTTTTTATTGGTGCACTGAGTTTCTATTAGTAGGTTTGTTTAGGACTTACCTTCCATCTCTGGTAAGTAGTTTTTGCAGATGAAGCTAAAACCATGCACAGTAAATGCTGAATTTATTTGCAGGATAATAGTGAGTTATGTTACGAGAGAAAAATTAATTAAAGGGAAATACCGTGTCAGTTTTCTGTGGCAGGAGTTAGCTGGTCAGGACTCCTCTACCTGAGGTAGGCTTGTCCTGACAGTGATCCACACCAACAAAAACAACCCACCCCACCCCCCCAACTGCATCAATACCAGCAAGAAGTGTTGGTCGTGTTGTCGGGGTTTATTCAGAAGAGAGCTAGGGCTGGGCTGAGGGGGGGTTGCTACAAGCAGGACTGATGTATATTGACAGCATATTTTGGAGAAGCTCACATAGCATGTGCCTGTAGGATGCTTGGCTTTATCCAGTGCAGTCAGTGCTTGGAGAAGCATGTTCTGGGTCCTGTTATGAGCACTAACCTCACCAGTTTAGAGGACAGCGAGAGATCGTACCTCCTCTGTAATAGCAAGCATGCATTTCAGGGTCTGAGGGGTAGCTGCACTGACTCTTCTTGTTGTCTTCAACTAGGTTATGTGGGTATGCAATTTATGTCGAAAGCAACAAGAAATCCTAACGAAATCTGGAGCGTGGTTTTTTGGAAGTGGACCACAGCCGTCACCCAGCCAAGATGGAACACTGAGTGATACGGCCACTGGTGGAAGCTCGGATGCACCGAGAGAAAAGAAAGCAAGACTTCAAGAGCGATCGAGGTCACAGACTCCTCTAAGTACAGCAACTGCCTCATCACAGGAAATCTCTTCTTCCAGTGTGCAGTCCGACCGTAGGAAAGGAGCAGAAGTATCGCAGCCAGCTATGGGCCTGGATCAAAAGCAAATTTCCTCAAGGTCTAGAAGTGAACCTCCAAGAGAGAGGTAATGCTTTTTGTCATGATAGAACCTCAAAATTATAGATGCTAGATTTTAGATTACACAAGGCTATCAACTGGGCCTAGTGTCTGTCTAGAACCATGTAAAAACAAAGAATAAGCTGGTTTGCTTACTGTGGAAGGATAAATGTTCACTAGCAAATACATTGTCTGATTTGGTCTGTGCAATAGAAACGAGGAAAAAAAAATAATAATTGTATTTTAGGGATATTTCCATGTAATTCAAAGCATTTTGGTCTACACTTTAAGAATTGTAGGTTACTTTTAAATTTTAAATTTGGCAGGTATTTTAAAGTTATTAAAGAAAGAACAAGCCTTTAACTTGATGAAATAATGTACTAGAATTTAAAGAAACACCTCCCCAAAAAACTCCCCAAACAAACAAAAACCCCACCCTGTGGAGTTCTGTCAGGTATCCTTATATATTATCTTTTTATCAATGATTGTATTATTTTTAGTAATAAAACAGAAACTATTGAAAGAGCTCCTTTACACCTGCAAAGTGAATATTCATGATCAGCAATAGTACCATCTTGAATTCAGAGCAAGTTGTATGCAAGAATAAAGCCAACTGGAAGCAAACTATTATATTTGAAGTGAGTAAATGAGTAAATTCCTGAGCTGCATTCACTGTGGTGAACAGGTTGAGGAGTAGCAAATCAGGAAAGGTTAATGTGATGAAGGAGTTGCTGTTCTTTTGGCAGCTGCCTGGCAGATGGCAGAGCAGTTGAGGAGGGAGCCAGTGGCAATGAAACAAGAGTCTGCTATAGAAGATTCTCCCTTGGCTAGAATGGTTGTTGATTTTTTATTTTTTAAGAGCTATTGAAGTTGAAAATGGATGATGAACAGTGGCTAGTTATTTACTGAGTGGGTGAAGTCTGTCTGGGTTTGACTGTACCAAAACTCAGGTCACTGTTATGTATATGTATAATATAAACAAACACATGGTGCATTTCCATGACTCTGTTGACTTTTTTCCTTCAGCACTGAGAAGGCCCTCAGAGCATTCATCACTCAGCTGAAGAACAATTTTAGGGCAGCAAAATACTTACTTTCTGTTTCTGCTTTGCTGTCCAAAAGTGAGATGGTTATATTAATTATGCAATAGTAATGTTCTCTACTTGTCACTGAGGCTTTCAAATGAAGTCCAAGGGTTCTGAAGGATGAGCATCTATGATAAGCTTAGGTCCCATTTAATGCCAAAATCTCAGGAGGAACAGGAAATGGAGAAAAAGGAGAGAGGAGCTTGGATCATATCCAATTTTGCCTGTCCTGTTGGATGCATCTGTGAAGATCTGTGATATGTGATCTGAAGATGTATCAATTGTTGAAGGAAAGATTCAGTGCCACAAAACAAAGACCTAGTGAGTTTGTCCTGGTGCAGGTTCATCTAAAATACAGTGTATAACTGTCTTCACCCTTTTTCAAAATTGATGGATTCATATGTGAAATGGTAAACAAAAGGGCAGGGGAATAAAAGAGAGAAATAAAAATAGCCAGTATAAAGGAATTTTATGATTCCTCGGCCTACTTATTCTCTCAAAGTAGAAGATAAAAGAGGAGAGACCATAATTTTCAGGCAGTTTCATTATTCATTGTTTTGTACTTTGGCTGTATAGAGAAATAAAATATATTCTTCATCCTCTTTTATTACCAAAGAAAGGAATGCCATTAATTTATCTCAAGGAATGAATTTGCTTTTCTTTATATGCTTATGAAATGGGTACTTTTTTTAGAGTTTTAATAAAATAAAGCAAACTAGGTCAAATATTATTGTTTCTGGATATATTTTTGATTTATTAATATCCATATTAATTCTTTCTGTAATGTCATTGTGGGTGTTGTTTATATTTATACTGTCAGCGTGCTTTAAGCAAATTGTGTATATGTGGTTAGTCTGTAACCCTCATGACTGCTGCAGAAAAATGGAGAACATACTCCAATACTCTGTCTTAGTGCTGCAGTTACTACCAAGATGACTTTGAGTCTTCCTACCTAAGTAGATAAATTATATTTATCTGCATTTATCCATGTTAATATTCTTTGTGATTTTACCCACTAATTGGACCATCTATAATTCATGTTTTTGTGGACTCTGGAAGTTGTTTACTATTGGAAAATAAAAGTACCGCTGGAAGGATTAATAGATTTAATTCGTGTTAATGGATCCAGTACCTTTCTGTGTTTTGCTGTAGCTTATCCTGGTTTATAATCTGTTTACCATAACAGTGGACACAAGTATTTTTATTTTACATTCAGTTCCTCAAATTATTGTACTCCTTTTCATTGTAGGAAGAAGACGATATTGGTTTCAGACCAGAATGGCAAAGGTTTAAAAAGTGAGCGTAAGCGTGTGCCGAAACCCTCGCTTCAAAAAGAAGGACCTGCAGGTGACAGGGAGCGTAAAGAACGACCTGAAGGTAGAAGGCTGGAGAAAGGCAAGTCACAGGACTACCCAGATTTGCCAGAGAAACTTGAGGAAGGCAAAGTGCCTGATGATGAAAAACAAAGGAAGGAAGATGAATATCATACCCGTTACAGGAGTGACCCCAATCTGGCAAGATATCCCGTAAAACCACACCCTGAGGAACAGCAGATGCGCATGCATGCAAAAGTTTCTAAAGCACGGCATGAAAGAAGACACAGTGATGTAGCTTTGCCACATACAGAAATGGAGGAAGCAGAGGTACCTGAGAATAAATTAGGAAAACGCTCACAATTACAGGGAACTCAGGACAGAAAATCTCTTGTGGAAACTCAGAGGTCGTACTCTATAGACAGAACAGGTGATGTAAGAATTTCTGTTTCTAAACAATTAACTAATCATAGCCCACCAACACTCAGGCATAGTCCAGTTCCTATAGAACATGTAGAATACAAGAACCACGATTCCTTTAAAAAACAGAGCCGCCTTGATCCTAGCTCTGCTATTCTCATGCGAAAAGCAAAGCGGGAGAAAATGGAGACCATGCTAAGGAATGATTCCCTTAGCTCTGACCAGTCGGAATCAGTGCGGCCATCCCCTCCAAAGCCTCATAGAGCAAAAAGAGGCGGAAAGAAAAGGCAGATGTCAGTTAGTAGCTCAGAGGAAGAAGGGGCATCAACACCAGAATATACTAGCTGTGAAGATGTGGAGATAGAAAGTGAAAGTGTCAGTGAAAAAGGTAAGGACCTTTATGTATATTATGCACATGGCCATCGTTTGGGGAAAAAAATAATCTGTATTTTTCTCTCTTTTGCCTCTTTTTAAACATGCACCTTTGTTTATTTTCCCTTTCCTTTTTCTTTTTTTTTTTTTTTTTTTTTGTGCAACTGAGAAGTGTCTTGTACCTGCTTACGTTTGGTTTGCAATGTTTCCTTTTGCATTCTTAGATGAGGTGGTTACAGGCGGCGTCTGCTGATGGATTTCTTTCTCATTCTTTTCCCTCTTTCACCTAGAACTGACAGAATTTAAGGGTTCTTGTTTATTCTGTCAATGATATCTGTACTCCTTTGGTCATTGCTTCATCCTTTTGTATGCAGAATAGTTTTCCGTGAACAAATATAAATGGAAAGTGAGTTCTGTAACCATCTGAGGAGACTATTATAAAGCGCCATAATCTTACTGACACCTCAGTCTCATATGCAAAATTTTACTACCTTTAATACAGTATCAAGGCTCTGCCAGAGTTCATTGTTAACAAGGACAGGATATGGGGCAAGGGGAGTGTTATATAAAAAATAAATGAGAATTGCCAAACTTCTTGTATAGGTGAATTTACTACCAAGCTTACAAGTGTGTTTAATATCTGTTATTTCAGTTTGCCTTCATCTGTTGGTAGTAACACTCAGCAGTAACAAGTAAGTGTAATACACTGTGTGCTTTTAAACAAAGCCTTTCTTCTGTCTGAAGAAGTTAATCAAATTCATAAATGGTGAACAGATAAGCTTCATCAGAGAAGACTGTGGTAGAACCTACCAGCTGTGTTATAAACCTGATTTGTCTTGAAGTGACACTACAGGGAGCTGAAGGCTTTTTGTGTCTTTGGAAGTAGCTTTTAGCTCTTTAGTTTAATTATCTGTGCTTGTAACTTAAAAATTTTCTGCTGGTGTTCATACTCAAAATGCCAACAGCTTGTCTGCATTGCGTTTTAGTTCTTGGCACTGTTTCCTGACGTGTCATTGATTCATATATGCTAACCTGTCTGTCTTTATCTGATGTTATGGTCTCCTGGCATCCCCTAAAGCTCCAGATATACATATAAAAAGAGAGCATTTCTCTCCTTTCCTGTCTGAATAGCTACTTTAACTTTCTAAGCATGAACTTTTCCATTCAAAATGTGGAAGCTTGCTTTTCTGCTCATTTTTAAGGAGGGATGATGATTATGCCCCTGAAATCTTAATTTGGATTCCACTTAGACATAAAAACTCTCACATTTTTTACTGTAGGGGTTGTCCAAAACTGGAACATATCACACAGAGATATTGTACAGTCTCCATCGTTGGAGATGCTAAAAATGCAAAGGGAGAAGACCTTGAGCAACCTGCTGTAGCTGACCCCGCTTTTGAGCAAGGAGGTTTGAACTAGGGACCTACACAAGTCCCTTCCAGTTTCAACTATTCTATCTTTCTAACAGAACACAGCTCGTTCCTTTATTTTGTGGCAATGTTTTATGCTGACATTTGGATTTGTGTAATTTTCCCTAACTTCCTCTGTTGATAGTAGCGGTCTGTAATGTAGCATTTTCTTTACATCTTTGTTATTTGCATTCATTTATGTGCATCAATTTGAGGTTGCTTATGAAGTAGAAAGTCTTTCCCATATTCAGTGAGGGATGATTATAAACTGGAAGGTCATTGATGTGAAAGTCAAGTCCAGGCTGAAAGTCCTTGATACTGATGCCAATATGTTGATATAGTTTGCTCTATAATGGTCCTTTGTAAGCAAAACCTTTCAATGGTTGTTTTCAGGCTTATGACACTGATCTCAGCTTTTGATCAATTTCCCATTGTATTGTTAAACCATTAAAAGTTGGACTTTCTTCCTTCAGTGTTATGAATCCCAGAGGATTTCAAATGTTGCTAAATGCTTATGTTCTTGATAACTGAATCAAGTTCTTGATTACCTCTGGGAGAGATATTTAGGCTCCCCCTTTAGGCAGTGGAGGCCTTGGTCTGTACTGTATCACAGTGCTACCTCACTGTATTTGAACAAAAAACTATAAAAAGTGTGCTAGGGACCGGTCTGACCACTACCAACTCAGTACTTGGTTAACATTGCTGAACATTCCTTGAGACCTTATCTCTGCTTGTCAGTAAGCTAGCACTGTGTTATTAATCAGAATATATATATATCTATACAGACATATATATGTATATATACGTGTGTGTTTATGCAATACATTAATTACAGGAATATATTTATTAATTTAATAGCTGTGAGATGTGGCTGTTAATGAGGTTTTTTGCCTCATCTTGATAGGACTTTTACAATCCTTGTCATGGAAAAAGAAGAGGAAAGCCTTTGAAGCTCGGAATATAGCACAGAAAAAGAGCTAGGAAATGTGAATACCAATGGGAAAGCAGAAGCATTTTTGGTAGTAAAGTATCCAATTATTTTCAGAATTTAATTTTCATCAGTACTTGAAAAAATCTGCAGTATTTCATAGAAAAAATGGAAAGGTAGGAAATTTTATTACCTAAGAAACTCTTCTAGAAATCATTCAATATTTTAAAAGAAAAAATGCCACAAGCAAAGTGTTAAAAAATTGATCCAAATAATTAAAAATGTCCCTGTTGTAACTGAGGTCAGAATCCCATTTTTTTCAATTTAGCAGCATTGTCACAAACAGAATCTCACCCACCATTCTTTCAGTGCTTTGCTTGTAATTTGGGAGAGATATTGCACAGGTCCCTAGTTGTTCTGCTTTAGTTTATAAGACCAGGAGGGTCTGGAATCCATCCTCTCATCTAAATATCAGCTCAGTCAGAAATCTGGTGCCAAAGTAATAGAAATGGAGCTAGAAAGATAGAATTATTGCAAATAAAATTTTTAACTTTGTACAGCCTTACCAAGAATATCCAAGATCTTAAAATTAATGTTCACATTTGGTGAGTGCCAATATAAAGCAATCAATATCTGAGTAATAAGAATGTACTATTTTCAATTCTATATTGAACAACTAAAATAGAAGTTTTCTATGGAAAAAAGCTTACAGAAATGTTTAAAAGAAAATGATGCCCCATAGAAATGTAAGGTATAGGTAGAATGGATAAGACTGTACTGAAAATCAGTAGCCAAAAATTACATATAAGGTAGATACTGTGCAAAAGTTACTTTTGAACATTTGTATTTCCTAGAAACACTGCTTCAGATTTCATTACCCTTTCATTACCCTTTTTTCTGAGCACAAAAAACCTTCTAAAAGTGATACCCGTAAATACAAAGCAAGCTACTTTAGCTAGTACCTCTCCTGCTATTTACTATAACCATTTAATATGCATTTCTTCAAAATCATTAACAAAACAATTCAGAAGCACTGGATATACTTTCTTTCTAAAAAATAAATGTCTTTTGCAGTCCACTGGGATTTTGCCTCTTTGGTGAGGACCCAAAGATCTATCTTGAGTTGTTTCCATGTCGGAGTAAATCTAGAGAAATAAATATTTATTGGTGTCCAAAAATGTAATCTCAATTTTCTTTTTTTTAAAGAATCAGCACCCTTCAGAGGACACTATTAGTTTTCATCCTATTATTAATACAGGCTGTAGAACTCCTTATTCTGAAATTGGTAATAGTTGAACATTAGGTGGAGTGAGTTTCCAGTGACAACTCTGTCCTTGAAAGGCAAAAGGAGTCCTCTTAGAAGGTATAAATTGCATTCATACTCACTTCAAAGACTTGGTAGAATAACATAAACCAGACTATTACAAATGAAATCCAGGCCTCATTTGAAAACTGAGAACAGCTTTTGCCTGCTGCTGTGCAATGAAGAATGCAAATTAGATTTCGATTAAGTTTGAGAAAAAAGATTTTCTTTAAAGTTTAAAGCCAGGAATTTGTGTAGAACTAGTAGATTTGCATCTAGATGAGGTTGTACATAACTTCTTTTATCTCGTGATAGATACAAGAGATATTCTAGACTTCTGTCATGCAGTCTCTGAAACTGGAAGATAAAACAGTGTTGGAAGTTGGAAGAATATGAGGGGGTATTGGAAGCTGCTCATGCACTTTTATGTAAATAGTTATGCTAATGGTTTTATGTTTTGGAAACTCATTGATTGTATTTGCCTAAATGTGTATTTTGTTCACAACGTTTAGGCTTGAAAATATGCTTTAATGCTCACATATTGTCAGCAAAATGGTAAAAAGCTAAGTGAGACTTACTTTCTATACTTGTTAATGGATTAAACTGGGAGTGAGGAGAGCGTGATAGAGTGGGAGTCTTGTTTGAAAAAAACGTCTTGAGATAACATTCCAGTTACTTTCAGTAGAGATGGAATTGTTTCATCCATAATGCCTTTCTTATGGTACCAGGAGGAGCAGAACAACCCAATTTCATTTCATTCTTATGACATTATCCTTCTGATTAGAAAGTGTTAGGGGACAGGGATCTTCTGGGATCTTGGTGTGTGCACAGGTGTGACCAGGGAGGGTTGTGACCTGGAGGAGAGGACCTGGAGATCAAAAGGATTAAGGGACACTGTGGTTTGCAGATGAACGTGTCGGTGTTTGCTCGGCTCCAGGAGGAGAGGATCTGACCCCTTCCTCCATCCTCCTCTGGTGTTAAATTAAATACCTGCCCCAGTGATTTCTTCCAAGTGCTGTAGCATTGTTGGCAAAGGATGTAGCTTGTGGGCTAAGAGAGAAGCCATACATGTGCGGCAGTGTGTATCAATAGACCAAAAGAAAACATCAGGAATAGGCTATAGAGAAGAGTATGGTTTTAAATGTTTTTAGCTAAGCTTTTTCACTGAGGTACTTTAAATCTGGAGTGTAGGCAAGTCAAGTTGTACTGTAACATCTGCTAGCACATTTTAACATCTGTTCATATGGAGAGTCGGGCATGAAGGTTTAAAAAGAGCAGAATGTGACTGAGCTTTAACTTAGTGTAAAATAAAATACCTTTGCTACGAAGATTGTTAGTTCAATAATCAATAATATGCAATAATTTAAATTGCATCTGATTCAGATTTTAATGAAAATATAATAAAAAATGGCTCTAGTTTCAGAATTTTGGTCAGTGCTAATGTTATTCAATGCTGTCAATATTCAGTGCTTTTGAGTAGCTGAAATTATTTATAGTGCTTATGGAGTTGTAAATGAGTGCCTGTTCAATTAGTGTTGGGCAGTAAGAAATCTGTTTTGTGTACATGGAATTATGTAAAGTGCATACATGCATATGCAGATAAAATAAGCTGAGCATGAGTGAGAAAAAAGTCATACTGTTGCCAAGAAACCCAACACTTCCCTGAGACACATAACCATATAAATGGGCAAGTAATTGAAGGTATGTGACTGAATTCTCCTTTGAAATCCTAATAAAGCCCTTCCTCTAGTTTACCTTAAGAAGGTTGTGAACGTGCTGCAGGGAGTTTGCTGAAGAGCAGTGAGATTGACTGAGGTCTGTAAAATATGATATATAAGGAAAGATGGGATGGATTTGGGTTGAATAGTCTGGAAAAGAAAGAAAGGGAAAAAAAGAAAAAGAACAATAGAAAAAAAGGCAGTGAGGAAGGACTGGGCTTTAAGTGGTAAAGAAGAAGCTGGAGCAGGAAAGAGATGGAGTGAATGCTTCTCTCTTCCCCTGGAGGGTTCAGTTACTGCTAGGAAGGTTGAAGCTTGGTGCCAGAAACTGTGTCAACTCTGAGGACAGGTAAGCAAAGTTAAGGATAATTGTATTCATAACTTCTTACACAGTTGAAATAGAGGATTGCTGGAAATACAAATAAAGGTCCTCATAGCCTGAACTGAAATTGCTCTACATTAGAAATACTGCTGTTGTTCCTGTGACAGGCTCTGGGCCAAGGTGGGGAAACGGGCTAAATCCACGGTACTCTTGACTGTAACTCATCCTTTTTTTTCACCCCTTAAGTAATGATATTTGGTAGCCCTTTCCGGTATAAATTTATGTAATAATCTGCTTTTTGAAAAGGAAGAAAGAAATATAGTTCATAAAATAGCAGTGAATTTATCCGAATAGTAATTTGTCCAGTAGTAAGATGAGTATTGTCATTACAAAAACAGGGGTACTAAAGCATGGAGGAGTTAGGATCATATATGCAGAGCCTTAACAGCTGACAAGCAGGGTAGCTTTAATCACAGAATCACAGAACGTTAGGGATTGGAAGGGACCTCGAAAGATCATCTAGTCCAATCCCCCTGCTGAAGCAGGAACCTAAATGAGATCACACAGGAAGGCGTCCAGGTGGGTCTTGAATGTCTCCCAAGAAGGAGACTCCACAACCTCCCTGGGCAGCCTGTTCCAGTGCTCTGTCACCCTCACTGTAAAGAAGTTTCTTCTGAGGTTTAAGCGGAACCTCCTGTGTTCCTTGTTGCCCCTTGTCCTACCATTGGGCATCACTGAGAAGAGCCTGGCTCCATCTTCCTGACATTCGCCCTTTACATATTTATAAACATTAATGAGGTCACCCCTCAGTCTCCTCTTCTCCAAGCTAAAGAGACCCAGCTCCCTCAGCCTTTCCTCATAAGGGAGATGCTCCACTCCCTTAATCATCTTGGTGGCTCTGCACTGGACTCTCTCAAGCAGTTCCCTGTCCTTCTTGAACTGTGGGGCCCAGAACTGGACACAGTACTCCAGATGCAGCCTCACCAGGGCAGAGTAGAGGGGGAGGAGATTTCCATATGATGAAGCTCTTGCATTCATCAAGAGAAAAACTGCATGGAAGCTGTCTGGTAGGATTTATTCTTGGCCTGTCTCCTGCCTAGAAATAATTGGGAGAGTGGTAACTAACCCAGGGCATAACTGTGCCAGGGGCTACTCTAATGATGCAGCAAGAGAGAGAATCCACTTGGCACTGTCAAATACACTGCTCTAAATGTACTCACTGTTTCTTATTTGTTTGTCTGCCTGTTTTCTTATCTTGCATTTAAATTGCAAGTTCAGTGGAGTCTGGGATTTCTTTTTGTGTTTGTAGAGTGCCTAACTTAGTGAGATTTCAGTCCATGACTGAGACTCCAGCTTGCCTTGGTGATAATAAAACAGTACGCTTATTAATGCAAAGACATATAATCAGCGAGTACCCTTTTCTTGCATTTATCAGCATCCAGCAGAATTACAGATTACTATCAGGTACCCTCTGACATGCTTGCATTCTCTTGTGGCTAAATGCAAGTTTCCTACCATGAGAGTTTCAGTGGAGCCTAGATTCCTGTTCTCATTACTTATTAATTTGCTGTTAATCAGCTAAATTACCCTTTTTTTTTGCCTGCTTGCTTTCATTATCAGGTAACAAAGTGATTCATGTATGTATACTGCTACCGCTTAGAAAGACATTGTGTAGCTATTTCTTTCATAGAAAGACCTTCCAGACCTTACAGCCTTTTTTTCAGCCTTCACGTTTTTTTGGTGGTTTTTTTTTTTTTTTGTTGTTGTTGTTTTGGGAGTATTTTTTGACTGATGGAGCCACCACTAAAGGGTATGACAACATGATGGTTGTGTGCATGGGACCTTGCTGCTCTGTTCATTTTGTATTAGTTACTGCCCTCCTGCCACCCCAGGTTTTTAAGAAATGTTCTATTTAAAGCAACTTGGTTATGTTATTATACCTTTTTTCTGAAGTATCTAAATTCCTGGGTTTTTTAGAACTGCCACAGGGTAGCCTTGGGTAGACTTAGGCACACACTTTTTTTTACTCTAAAAATCAGTGGTTCTCTACATTTGTTTAGGAGTTGTCCTTCACAGAGTAGGAATGGCTTTCTGAATCAGGCCTGAGCTTTGAAATTGACTCTTTCATCTGGTAAGATTCAGTATATATATTTTAATGGTTGACTTTTTATTAATTTGATTCTTTTACTGAAAATGTAAGCTATCTTTTCACTGGAAATGTAAACTCAGATATGAATGTAACTTCAACTGTAAATTCAAATGAACTAACATTTCTAAAATTTTAGCATTCTTATTCAAGTTTCTTAACTAAATAGAATAAATAATAATTAAAAATGTAAAAATATTTACCTACTCCTATGGACCTAACTATATTAAGCTTTTGTGAACTTTTGTTTCATTTTTGGAGATTATTTTTATGTTACGCTATTGAAAGAGCTAGGTGCTAATAATTTATTTTGCTGTGTTGCTCAGAGAAGAAACAAGCAAGCAGCACATGTGGCTCTTTTTAACCAATTAGGCCACATGTTCTTAACCATTAAAATTGTGCTTAATGTGCCACTAGATGGAGCAATCAAATCTGGCTTACGTATCACACTGTTTATGCAAGAGAGAGAGAGAAAGTCTGGAAATGTAGGTACACCTTCCTGCTTGAATTGGTAATTTTAAAACATTTTGACATCTTATCTTCATGTGCATTTTCTGTAGGCAGATTTACATTGTCCTGTAGGTTCAGTATTAGAGATGATGTATGGAATGTTATTCTGGATATGAAAATTACAGTGACAAGTATAGCTCTATGGAAGCAGTTATTTACATGAGTTGAGTCCTATCCTCAGGAAAAAAAAAATAAACATAGGTTGAAAAAAATACTCTTCTTAGAGGATCATAAGCCAGGTTTTCAAAACTTTTGGGAAGCTTAGAGATACATTTACAGACAACTCTGTCTGTTTGTGCTTAAGAAGTCTTGCTGATACTTCTGTTGAAGTCACATATTTTCTTTATACTTACCCAAAACACATTTCAGCCTATTTTTTCTGTGACCTAATGCCTAAGAAGCACCTGTTTAATGAGAGCACACTGTGTTATCTGCTTCAGGAATGCTGCAGTAAAGTAGGTTCAGGAGCAAAAATCAAAGATACAATAGTGTATGTGAATGCTTTCACAGTATTTCTTTTATTGTAGCTTCATAGCTACATAGCTTACTGCATTAGTAAGATGAGATTTTTTGAGGGGGGCATGCATGCTTGTGAATATATGCATAGATGTTTATATGAATTAGAATGCATGTGTGCTATTAGAAGGCATGTGTGCATTCCAGTGCGTCTGTTACATTTAAATACTTCAGATGTCATGATGTCATGGTACTTGTAGGGCACCATCCCAGAGTCGCGCTAGAGACAGCGAATAGACTGCTGATGTGTGAATATAAAGTTCTGCAGATTTCTGCTTTATTCTTTGCCTTTGTAAAGTATTTGAAAGTCAGACTCTTCTGCATTAAAAATTTTCAGCAGGTGTCATAAAAGAAGAAATGCTGTTCTGAAGCAGCTGGATACAGTCCTAGGAGTGTCTCAGCCCTGCTCCCACATCTCAGGTGGGAATTGCAAATTCTGGCACCATGCTCCTGTGAGTTGTGGGTAGGAGTGACAGATCGCTTTGCAGAGCCAGGAGCTCGTGCTGTGCAAAGCAGCGCTCCCCAGCTGACTGGCTTTAACACGTGTGCAGTTTATTCATACAGTTCTCACTTGAACTGTGAGATGAGCAAAAACCTCTGCTCAGGCAGTAAATACTAATCAGTGCCATGAGCTGAGGGCTAGTGAACAGCCAGTTTTTTTCAACTCCCCAAAGTCCTGGGTCACTCAGAGGCATAATGCTGGTTCTTGCTGGTTGTGCTCCAGAATTCTGCCACAGCAAATTGGTGTAAATTTACATGAAGACACATGGGATGACAGGTAATTTGGTGTTTTGTACAGGCTCGGATTTTATTTAAAATATAGAATGAAAGTGACTTGCACTTACAGATAAAAACTGAACCTTACAAAAGCAACTCACAAATACAAATTTAAATAAATGTAGATTCTCAAACCTTTCTGGTGTTTACTGTTTCTGCCAATTTTTATGTAACACACTGAACCTTGTCAGTGTACCCAGGTATCTCCCACAATGCAGGTGTTATGAATATGCCAGTAGTGGAGTCATCATAATCTTTAAGCAGAGCCTGTCTGTGGGAGGGCAAGATAGCCACCCTGGGAATGGAAGCTGAGCCGGACAGTTAGCAATAAATCCAGTTGTGCTGCTGCAGAGTCTTCTACAGAAAAGTTGCTCTGAAATCAGTTATACAAAAAGTTGATTAATCTGTTCCTGTTACCCAGTTTTAAATCTCACTACCCAGGAAGTCTCAGGGAATTGCTATTCCTACAAGCCACTGAAAGGAGACACATAAGAAGACATTACATTTTACCAGTGAGCAGACTTCTTTCTTAAAAAAAAAAAATAAAAAAATCAAACAAATGTATCATTTACATTTTTACTTCTCTTCAGATATTTCCTTTAAAGTTCTAATCTATCAGCATCCTTTAAAAAAAACTATAACAGCAATTAACTTAAGGTGCATTGTCAGACATCAGTTATCTGTGCTGTTCTGGACCTAATCTTACTTTGACCTAGAAAATTATTGTAAGGATTAGGAATGAATTTTCTGGCAATGCTTAAATGAACAACATGGTCACTGTTAAACCCTGCATTTAAATGTGGGGTTTTATTTTTTTGTTTGTTTGGATGGTATATAACATTTCTAAAGTAATAAAAAATGCTATTTAATAGAGGTTAACCTTTTGAAGTGGTCAGTACATGTAGTGCCGCTGCTTTAATTTATGTTTCAGTCTGAGGCTTTAAGAATTAAAGGATCTGTGAGGAATCTGACTGGTAGGAGGAAGTGGAAATTAAATCATATCTGTGCAGACCTAGGCCATAAGGAAAAGAAAAGGAGGGAATGTGAATTAAGTTGTCAAAGGTGTCCTGAAATAGAGAAATAGAATGAATTAGCGACACATAGATGTCTTTCACCCTTGGCTGTATAACCTTTCAATCATAGCTTGTACAGGAGTCAGTTCAGGCTATGCATTGTCTTTTGTTTTGTTATGTTTTGTAATGCAGAGGGAAAAAAAAGATATTTGGAAGAAAAAAAAAGAATTGTTTTAAGGAATTTTGGTAAGGTGGTGTGGCTGAAATAAATAAGAAGCTGTAAAGACATCATCACTGTAGGTTGAATCTCCTAGTTTTGCTGTAGTCCAGGTTTGAAGATGATACTTTTTGCTTAGCTTCTCTTTTGGCAGGGAAACTCAGGTGCAGGTTAGATGCCTGTAGTCTCTTCCTACAGGTAGTACCATTGAATTTATTTGAATTTATTTCTGTGAGTTCAAGCCTGTATCTGAGCATGGCTATCAAAGGTAGTGCTGTCTTACCACTACTTCATCCCAGCCTATCTTGCATCAGGCAGGGGGGAAACTTTGAGTATAGATCTTCCACATCGACCATGCTCTAGGACATGAGAGCTGGGAGAAATCTGTCTCTGAGGAGAAAGTAACGCAACAACTAGAAATAATAGTTAAAGTTGGGAACAAAAAAATATTTTGATACTTTTGGTCACTAAGTTGAAAAGTCAATGTCTGCATATCAATCAGCATTTCACTGAAAGCATCTGGCTTTGGTTAGCAATTGAATGGCTGAGTAAATTGTTTTAATTGGGATTTGGTTAAGACCACCCTTGGCTCTAAAACAGGCTATCCGGCAGATCTTTTATAGATATTGTTTGTTCAGTACTGCCCTTGCCACAACGAAAAATACTGCACAAAATCTTTTAATACAAAGGTGAATTCATCATCCCGTGATGTCAAAGGAAGTCTAGAAGTATTTTGTAAATCTGACAGTGCAGCACTGATGTTCTCTGTCTTGGTATCAGTAGATCCTCCTCAATCACGGCCAATTATCAAAATTATCAACCTGAGGAGATGCTGGCTTTTTTAATAGATGAAGTAACTAAGATAAACGCATTGCAAAATTACTGGATCATGAAGGTTGGATAGCAAAGATCTCAGCCACTGCATCTATGTGTTTGAAGGTCCATCATAAGTTTTCTAGTGTGAGCATTCTTGTCTCTTTCCAGTTTCACTGTCATTATCATCTTCCTCAGTTAAGTCAAGAACAATGAAGTCAATCAGGGATGGAGGGTGGGGAAACAGAATATTGGTGGCAGCACTGTACTAAACAATTGGCAATGGAACTTGGAAACAATGAACACTGGAGCAATAGATAGTGGGTGTTTCTTTACTGGATCTTGCATACCTGTGTGCTTGAAGGGGCTCCTATCATTTGGTCACACAGCAACACTCTTCTGTCTTCCAGCAGTCTTCCAGTCTGCTGCAAAATAGCAGGTGATGTTCTGTAAAACTCTCCTAAAGGACCTTTAGGAACAATGTGGTAAAGGCACTTGTCTGCAATGCCGGTGGGAGGCACAGCATAGCCTGCTCTCAATCTGTGCGTTTACATTGTGTTTTTCAGACAGATGCCAAGTTACTTCACTTCCACTTTGAAATGATTGGCTCGGATCAAGGTTTGAACTAAAAGCTGTGGAGTAATGACAGCATGACATTGATTTAGCCCAAGCTAAATAAAAGGCGAAACTTACTAACTCCAGCATGTCCCTCTGTTGATGTAACTACATCATTTCTGCTTTGGTGCTTTTGTTTTTTGCCAGCTGGCCAAGCATATAAACAGAATATGCTCATGCCTGAATGGAAAGCAACACTGATGAGCAATAACAAGTTTGATGGGTGTTTGAGGGCAGACATTCCTTTTAGGAGCTATGTGTCTTTTTCACTACAGTCATCCCAGTTCTTAACCTCTGATTTTTCTCAGTAGTTATGAGAAATGACAGGTGGAGCTGTGTAAATCTGTTGAAAAGAAAACCACTTTGTATGAGTGGAAAAATTGATTTGTATATTTATATATAGAAGTCTTTCTCTTGTAAATGGTCAGCAATTGTCTTTGCAAAGTTGTAGTCACTTTGATAAAGAATCTGAAAAATACTCAGTCCTCTTCACTGGGAAGTGCTTTACTGAAGAGAAGATGCACTAATGTTGTATGAGTGCACAGAGAACAGAAATGTTTTAATTAGCCCAGTGACAACCAAACTCTGAACTTAAGCCTGTCAGAAGCAAGTATGTTTTCTCTACTGAGTTTAATTCTGGATGCATAGCCAAAAGCTACATCCAAGTTTTCTGTGATCCCGGGAGAGCATTTTGTGGTCTGGAGTGCTGCTAGCTGAGCAAAGGAAAGCCGTGATTCCTCCCTATAAATCTTTGTTCTGATACTTTTTTACATATCTAAAATTTCACCACCACTTGAACTTCAGTCCCTTAACAATCACTTGAGCCAAATAGTTATGTCAGTTTTCCACCCAACTCATAGTTCACAAGTCAAGCCATATCTCTCCAATTTAGCTACAAGGATATTATGGGAGACTTGGTTGAAAGCCTTGCTACAGTTATGTTAAACAACATCTACTGCTCTTCCCTTGTCTGCAGATCTATAAATCATATTGGTCAGGCGTGATTTGCCTTTGTTAAAACTATGCTGATAGTTTTCAGTCACCTTCTTGGCCATCATGTGCTCAGGACTGCCTTCCAAACAGATTTGCTCCATAACCTTCCCAGGGACTCAAGTTAGCCTTCCCAGTTTGTAGTTTCCTAGGTCCTTTTTCTTACTCTCCTTGAAGAGAGGTGTGATGTTGGCCTTGTCCAGTCACTGTGAATCTCCCACAATAGCTAAGACCTTTCATCAGACAGGGCTACAGACAAAATCTCACATACAATACCTAATATTGTATCTAAGACTCCTATGACTGGCTTTGAGGTCTGGACACTGTAACATGGATCTTTTCTGTTGTTTCTCTCATTTCCTAAATTAAATTCCAGCCTAAAGCATAGGTTTTTTTTCCTTGAATTGCTCTTTCTGTGGTAATGAATTAAGCCTGGGACCTTTCTCTGACTTTCTTCTTTCAAAAAAAGTATTGTAAAACTTTTGGTTTAGGGGAAAGCTGCATTTTCACCCAGGCACAAAACTTAATAGTACATTTAATGCTTGGAATTTGACCTCTTGTCAACTGCTAGGGCTGGATATCTGTGTGAGGTTGTTCAATCTCATTCTTTTCTAATCATTTTAGGAAGTTTTATAAGTTCAGACATATCATACATGGATTAAGATACAGAACAATTATTATCAGGAAAATTATGAAGGAGCTAAAATATGATGGTCAAAATCTAGGTATTCAGATTCACAGTGTAGTGTGCCTCAGAGGACAGTGGCAGTAAAATAATTTGCAAGGGTAAAAACCTCCTGAGACTACATAGGCAATGTTATCCAAAGCAAAGGTTTAAAATGTGCTGTAACTTAATTATGTATTTTCACTAGGACAATGGAATAGTAACCAGATTTCCAGTTAGTTTCCGGTAGCCTTGCTATTCATGGATATAGAAGTAAATAAACCAACTATCAGTGTTTGATCCTCAGACTGTCAGATGTGCCTTTGGGGCAGCCAGAAAGGCTCTGATTTGGGCTGGGAGGAATGAAAACCACCCCTCGGAGTGTGCAGTGCGCACTGGAGTTACTGGCACTGTCATTTCTGCAAAATACCCTTTCTGACCTCAGAACACTCTTCTGTTTCTCCTTTCTTCCCAGACTTTTCATCGAATACTTACAGATACTTCTGCCATCTAAAGCTGAAGTTGTTGTAGCCAGGGCTACTTAGGCAGGGCTTGGGCAGATGTCATGGCTGGGGAGAGCAGTGGGTAGAACTCTGGTGTTGGGGACTCCCTGATGTGGGGATGGAAGAAGAAAAGGGAGAGGTTGTGCATATCTGCCAGTTTTGTTGTCTTTCTGCTAATACTGTGCTGCTGGGGACACTGGAAATCAGCAGTGGGCAGGGATGTCAGCCCTGGCTTTTGCTGTTGGCTGACAGGTGAGATAGTGTGTGAAAGGCAGCATGCCGTGATCCGGGTTTACAGGGAAACATATTGATTAAAAGTGCATTTTCATTCTTACTAATAGGTCTATATATTATTAAAGCTGAAATAACTGTAAGCTCTCATTAGCTTAATTCTTTATATTTTATCCCTTATAAGCTTCTCTTTGAATGGAAATTTAATTGGGTTAGTTCATTGTCCTTTGTTTTCTCACATTTTAGTTTCTAAACAGGCAGTTTTTTTGTATTTCTAATGCCCTGAATTGTCTGGATATGCTGCAGAGAAGCATATATTTTTACAGAGGAAGACTCTGCCAAAGAAATAGCTTTATTGTCGTATGGTTTGGATATGATTAAGTTAGATTAAATTCTTTAGCAAATTTTATTAGCTGTAATTCTTTAATCATCTGATTTTCCCCGATATGTTGGTATACAGATGCTGTTTTTATCTTAAATATGTAATTTAGAATACAAAATGTTTTTTCTAGTTTTTAATTTAGAATATGTTTTTATTATATAAAATTACATTTCTATGCATACATTTATTATGTAAGAAAAATATTAAATCATTACATTAATCTGTAAAAAATGGTAAATTTTTTCACAGACCATTGTGTTTTCAGTGTGCTAAAAGTAAATGTACAGCTTGGGATGTTTTACACAATTTAAAGCAGCCATATTTGCTTTACACGATTGCTTCATTTATGCAGTTCATTAAAACTTGTTCAGTGCACCACTGCTGAATATAAATAATAACTGCAGTAGTGGTGTTGATTACTCAGGTACCTGAGCTTGTGTCTACTGTTGGCTTTAAAGCACTAAGAAACTTCTCTCCTGTTCTATCTAGAGAGGAAGGAGCCTTTTTTCCCATTTTGTTGCCTGAGAATTGTTAATTCTGGATTCCTAAAATCATTAAGCCCTTCTGGAGACTGAAACTCCTTGTCATTGCAGCGAGCGTGTATGAACTAATGCAGTAATCGACGCTTGCACTACACTGCAGAGATTTGTTTTGATGACAAGAGCTCTTGTAGCTGTTTGGTGTCACCGGTGTTGAATGTTTGACACTGCAGAATAATTTGGCTTAGAATCAGGACGCAAGGACTTTAGGGACTTCTTTTATATCATCTCCTTCACACTGAAGTGGATTTTTGCTTGCATTACGGTTCTGCTACAGTTGCAGGCTGGAATTCAGCAACCTACTAGATGCCAGTTGTGCTTTTTTAACCATTCTCTTGCTGATGCTGCTATGTTTGCTGGGTTTCTTCAGTTTCTGCTCCATTCGTTTCATTCAGGGACAGGTAAACAAGTGGCTATACAGTGCTGAGGCTTTAGATATATTTTTATATTTTATTTTTTTTCAAATATGTATTTTTATAAACAGATTTCTTTAACAGTATAGTTTGAGTGGAAATGTTTTGTCCTCTGAATGTCAAGTATTAATTGTTGCAAATATTCAGCTTAAGCAGGGAATAAGGAACCATTTTGCTTGTAAGTTTGTGTTTCAGTTATGTTTATACTTTGAAAGCTCATATGTCAAATATAATTTGACACTAGTGATGCTATATGTCATGAGTTTTTAAATAAAAATCTGTATTTTGAAAGCAAACATCAGAATGTAAATGTTTTTCTGAAAAGTAATAATAATATTCTTACTGCATTATTATTATTTTGCATTTTGGAGGTGTCATGGATAAAGAATTTAGAAATTTACTTCAGGAAGCAAATTATCATTCCTGTGTATTATTTCTCTTTGGCAGAAGACAATTGATGCATCCTGGCTCCCTGAATTGTGCTATTCTTAGTAGCTTTAACAAGTTCAGAGTGGAATATAATTCTGCTACTTTTGGTTTTGCATATCATTTTGGGAAAAAATCATCAAACCTGTGTACATGGAACATGAACATTTTTGTTTAGCATAATATACAGTTATGGTTATAATAATAATAATATATGGATTATAGTAAATGTACATTTGTAGTTATTTTTGATGTTATCTCTGCATCATCATACTGATGCATTGCACTCTTTGAATCAGAGAAGGACATCAGCCCTCTCCTTGGCAGGGGTGGAAACCTCTGTACTTGGAATAAGGTCCTCAGCTAAATCACTAAAGGATCACAAGGGAAGGTGAGAGGAAGGATTGATGATTGCAAGTTCCTTGGGGATTATACTGTGTGTTGAGAATAACGAAGATCTTTAAAGTCTTATATGTAAGTAGTTGATATCACTGTCTGTAAAAGTCTTTTTTGAAAAGTAGTTTTTTCACTACAAGGATCCTAAAGATTGTATGATAGAATAAGTCATGAAGGACATTTTTTCCTCTCAAATATTACAGCTGTGTTAGTTAACAAATATTAAGAGATCTATGTGGGAAATGAATTTGTTTTAGCGGAGTGTAGAGGAGAATAAGAGTGTACTGAGGGCAGAATTTGGAGAGATGCATTGGAGAAAATGGGATTGAGCAGCAATCAGAACAGAGATGGAACTGAAACAGCAGCAGGAACATCAGGAAAACAAGATGCTGCTAAGGTTGGGAAGGGGCAACAGTCAGCCTTAGCTCTGCATGGAGTTTAAAGGGTAGGACTGGAGAAAACATTTGGGATCAAAGCCTTGCACTCTCTCACACTTAATAAGTTTTTTATAGCTACATAAAAAAGGTAACACCCCGGTTTCTTCTTCAGGGGACTCAATGTGATAGACAGCTGTAAACTGCCTTCCAGAGACCTCTTGCACATCTTGGCTTAAGTAGATGAAGAAAGTGAAGTAGGGCTGAGATTGACAAGTACAAAGCTCTGACACCCTGCTTTGCAGAGATTCAAGGCTGTGCTGTGGGCAATGGCATACAGCAGCATGTCTCCAGCCTTGGGAATAGCATGGAATTTGGAGAACTAAAAGATATTTTAAAATATCACACTAGCCCCACATTCCCAGGCCAGTTTGGGGCTCTCTTGAGAGCGTTTGGCTTTTTTGTGGAATAGACTGTAAAGTTATAAAGGACTATTAAATCAGATCGTCTGTATCTCTCTGACCATTAAATTTAACTCAACTTTCTCCCATAACTACACTTCAGTTAGGCTGAAGATTCCACTCTGAAAATTGAACTATGTGCTGCAAGGAGAGAACCTGAGAGACTGGCTGTCATCAAGGTCACTGTCATGTCAGGTTGTTGGTTAGGTGCAAAGGAGCCCAGAAGACAAGCCATGATGCTGAAAAGCAAAATCAAAAACCAACAACAAAACCCCCTTAAGTTCTCCACCAGTTTGACCTATGGAGGTATTTGGTGGCAAATACTAGGCAAGGCATCTGAGCCTGAGCTCTGGCCAACCCTGCTAACTCCCCAAGTGCAAGTGTAATGGTTTTCAGACAGCAGCCAGGCTTATGCTACCCTCTCCTGTTACTACTGTGGTAGATTAAATCTACATCATCATCTACACAGATAGTCCTTAACTGGTTGTCTTCCTTTCCTTGTTTCCACACCTGTTTATCCTGATCTGAGTGTGGAGCCATTTCCTTGTCCGTTCTGAACTGGGTCCTGTTTTTCCAATTCATTTTTCCAGTTTGTCAGGATAGCTTTGAAGTCCAGTCCTAGGCTCCTATAACTGCCCATTCCTTTCCCCTTAGGGTCAAGTCACCTACAAACCTAATATGTTTGTGTTTTATTATCTAGAATGATAATGACTGTTACCACATCCCAGAAAAAAGTGACAGAACCTGCATAATGAATACCCTGGGGTTTTTCTTTACCAATTTTAGGTGTTTAGAATATGCTTCCTTAAATAGATTTTAACCTTATACTACTTTTATTTAGTGACTTTTCTGGTGTGACTCTAACATGGCTTGCTAATAAACAAAATTCTTGCTCAACTGAAGAAATTTGACATCTGCTGTTTGTTACCTATCATACTGCAGTGGTAGGAAATATATTTAGGATTAATTTATTATTAACACTTTGATTTTTAGCTCTCATCTCTTCTCTTTTTACTATCTTAAAGGTGATTTGTTTTGTTTTAGCATTTTTTTCAGGAATTGGTACTAAACTGACTGATTTATAATTTCTAGCCCCTTATCTCTTTCCCTCTCCTTTAAATATGTGCTGTGTTTGTCCTTTCTCAATTTTGTGGAGCTTCATCCACGCTCCACTAATTCTCAAGAAATAATTATTCCTGGCAATGAGACAGGTCTATCAGTACTCCAGGATGAAGTGAATTAGCCCAGCATATAATAATACAGTTTAGACAGTCTGACCTCTTCCTGCTTTGGTGCAACATTTAATTTTTATGCTACAGACGTTAACTTGTTGCTATGAGTTTTACTTGAGTTTATTTTTAAGAGAACTTATTTAAAGAAACAACAAAAAAACCCCACCTTAGCTGCCTTGGTGTCATTTGCTGATAGAGCCAAGCGGTAGCAGGCTCTTCCCATAGTATTCTTGAATAGCAGGTACTTGGTACTACATAATAAGTAGTAGGGACAAAATATTTGCAGAGTGATCTCAATTGGTTTTGCATACTGTGCTGTTAAAAAACACACAAAATGTGTGGTTTTTTGTCTTGTATGCTTCCTGATACTCTATCACTGTAAAATACTCGCTCATAGACAACTTTCCATTGATTGTTCACTTTCTTCTAGGAAATGAAATATTTATGACTTAGCTGGTCAGTCTTTGACTGCATTTCTCCTTCTGTATTGAGCTGGTTCTGCATCTGATGTTGGTATTATTTTTTCAAATGCTTCCATGATTGTTGGACTCATCTTGCTGTCACATTAAAATAACTGCTTTGTTATTTTCTCTAAGTTTGGGATGTTTTGGGGATTTTTTCATTGTTGTTTTGGTGGGTTGTTTGTTTGGGGGTTTTTTGCATAAAGGCTTTAGGTTTTTATTCTGCTCAGATTTCTTCCCTTTTTAAAGATCACAAAGTTTATTCACTTTCACATTATTAACTATTTCCTCTCTACTGGTGGGAAGCAAATCTGCAAAGGTCTTTTGCTGGTTGCTTTCCTAGTGTCAGTGATATCTCACTAGGTGCTCCAAGGATTCTTCCTGCCATATGCCCCTCTGAACTGCAGAAATGAAAGCCTTTAAAACCTCTCATTATCTTCAGATGCAGTATAATGGAGGATTCTAACGAATGCTTACAAAAAAACCCAAAACTCATGAGACTCATCTTCCTAATTTGGTGTAGGTCTCCATCATGGTACTGCTGCTTTTCTCTTTAATTCAAAATCCATAGAATTTCATCTGCTGTGTTTCCTTCTACAGTTCTGAAGTTCAGAACAACCAAGAGTTGGGTTGTTTGGTTTTTTTTTTTTTCCTCCTCAGTCTTTCCTTTCCATTGTAATATTTGAGATTAACTATCTCCCTCATTTTTCATGAAAATGAAATAATAACTTTGGTTATGAAATAGAATCTTGTTATTTCTCAGGTGACTTGTGCAGACCTGTGTGACTGACTCTGTGTATGTTGGACAATCAACAGAAAGGCTCATTGTCTTTCTCGATTCCTATTCCTGTGGATAAGGAGAAACCTTGCTTCCAGTTGCTTTTGTTTCTATCAGCATGTTTATAAACACTCTGTATTACCTTGTATATATATCTGAGCAGAAATGCCTTTCTTCTCTCCCCACAGCAGGATAAAATGAATGTTCAAATAAGCCTTTCTGAGCATAGCCCATTTTGGTCACTTTACCTGCAGCAGGTGCTGCCAGGGCACTGATGCTGCACTGGACATTGTATCCGTGGGACTTCTAAGGCGTGGGCTGCTGTTTGACAGCCGTACATTTTTTCCTGGTATGTTTATCCTTGTTAAAATTCCTGGCTACTGGCAGTGTAGAAGCATCCTGGATTTTGAGAGGAATTTATTTTGAGCTTTGATTTCAAATTATAAATTGTTCATAAATTGTTCTTTAGTTCTTTAACAAATACTAAGATAAAAAATATTCAACTCAGTCTTTTTTGGAATTGTTGGGATAAATTATCAAAAGGGACCAAAATGAAAATATTACCTTCTTTTGCAATTAACACCTACTCAATTGGTTTAAATGTCCACAGGAAAAAAACCCCACAAACAAAATATCTCCCCTACTCCCCCCCCAAAAAATAAAAGAAAAGGAAAAAAGAACAACATACACCACAGCTGAAAGCTCTTTTGTCTATGGGCTTTTAAAAAATATCTTCTCCCACCTCTCTGTAAAAGGCAATCAAACCAATCAAAAAAACCCCAAACAAGCCCACAGGAAAGAAAAATTGTCAGACTGGAGAACAGCATGGCATACTTGAAGTGCTGGGAATTCCTTCAGAACAGCAGAGAAGTTCTTTAGAGTTAATAGTTTAGTGTACAGGATAGCTGTGTATCCATGTCTCCAAAATTACAAGCCCATGTGACTTTTTGAGGTAACTTGCTATACATTTTGCAAACTTCATCATATGCTATACAAAAATAAGAGATCATATGAAAGCTAAAATAGTGTTAATTATATGAAACAGGAACTCAAATAAAACTGTTAAAACAAGGTAGTGTCAATATTGAATTGGAATTAAATAAAAATAATTAATTTATTCAAAGAAGCTCTAAATTTCAAAAAGGTGATTTCCAGCCATCCATCTACAGAATTAACTTCCACTCAAGAAAGTAATCAAAGTCAGCAAAATCAACATTTGGAGCTAGCCCTGAGACAAAATTTTTTGTAAGTGTTTAGATACTACAGTTTAAAAAAATGAATTAAAATGTTTGCCTGCTGATTTGAAGTTCTTTGTAGTGCTAACCATTTTGTGTGGTATCCTCAACAAAATATTTTCAATAAAGCTTTTAGAGGAACTCTTCAAATTAATGGATGTTGGTGCATCTTGCTGAGTATTTTACATCTCTCAGTCTCTCTAGGTTCTTTAGCACTCAAAATATACTTTCTGAAGACCTTACAGCACATGCTTCTGAGGTCCACTCCTTTGTGAGATTTGTGAATCATGTATATTCTTGGACTCATGCTTACAATAAGACTTATACATCCTCAGAATAACATTTTAGACAGTCTGTGAGATAAAAATAAGCATCTAGCTGGAAGGGTTGATGAACTCTTCAACACTTTCAGTGTCTGAGTGAAGAAACTAAATAATGTTGGCTCAGGGAATCTCATGAGCAGACTCCCTAGAGATTCAGGAAACTTAGAACAACTTCCTTGTTACATTCCTTGTGTCCATGTTAAAAGTTTTAGAAACATTCACAAATCCTCAGTTTGTTACTTGACTAGATAGCTTGTGGGTTTTGGCTTCCAGTTTCTGTTGGCAAGATTAGCAATCTTTGCTTTCAGTAGTTTATAAAGCCTTCTAACAACACAGATAATTCGAGTAGGAAGTCCACCTTGTGAACATAGAAATGAGCCTAGTTGGTTTTGTTTTGGAAGGTCTTTTGCAAGTATGCCTTTTAAGAAACTTTCTTGAGCCATCAAAGAACCTAAGTGGAATGCTTCCATATAAAAGAGTGAAGGTGAAACTACACTCCTCATTTAAAAAAAAATAAAATCACAAACCATAAAATTAAAAAAAAAGTCTGTGCTAAATGAATACTCGGAAAAGCATAAGAAACTCATATTTTAAACAGTCGACAGAAAATTCACCTTGCACCCAGATAAAAATAATATATTGAAAGAATTTTTAGTCATCAGCCACTGACAAGTCATTCCTTTGCAAAATGAAAAATAATTGTGAATTTGCAAGCTTTTGTAAAGAAGCAGCTTTGCAATAGCAATAAGGGAAAGTCAAATGGATTTTCCTTTTAACTGGATTTAGTTTAATATTAGTGTCCTTAACAATCAGTATAGTATTTCATGAGTTCACTACTTCCTTACCTAATTATTTCTAAATTTCTAGTTTGCAAATACGAATTAGCATTTCAACCTGTGCTATGCTCACAATGTAACTACCACTTTAAAAGAGATTTTTAAGTTAAGGACTTCGTTTAAAAATGAAATGCTGAAGTGTTCTTTTTATGTGAGAAAGAGTATAAAATGTCCTTATCTTCTAAACACAAAAGTAAGGAATAAATGTTTCTTTTCAGTGCATGCTGGATCAGCCCAGGTTGTCAGTTACCTAGATATGAAAGCCTAGTGCTTGGTAAAGCTCCATAGACCCTTTTTCAGTTATTTTCTGTTACTCAGAAATTTAATTAAGATATAGAAAAGCAATTTTATATGTCTTCATTACGTTAAAGTGCCTAAATAAATATTGAATTGAGGGAATGATCTGAGAGGCTGGCTCCAGCTTTGGGAGCTACAGGGGTCACAGGCATGTGTGCTAGGTCTTCTGTACTCCAAATATGAATATTATATATATGTAAATTGCCACTTGTATGGAGGACTAGTCTTTATTTCAACTTTGGAGTCTTACAGTATGGTAGCATTCAGTGTTTAGGACGTGCTGGCAGGCAACTAAAATCTAATGCAATTACATATTTTCTGTTATGAAAGAAAACCTAAACTTCACAGTCATGTGGTGCATTCTTCCCGCATACCATATGAGCCAGCCTGTCCTTGAACTGCATGAACGGTAAAACACAGACCTCATTCTGCAAGGATCTAAGTTCTTGACTGTAGGCATCTAAAGTGAGTTGATTTAAGAGCAAGGAGATAATGAGCATTTTTGTGAAGCTTTCTGTATAAATAGGCAATAGATAGCTTTTGAATTCTCTGTTTGCCACTGTTTTTTCCAATATTTTGCTAATTAATTGGGGGTTGACAGAAAGGACACCAGCACCAACCAAAAGAGTAGGCTTATTTTACTGATTATCTTAAAATAATACAGAAAGGAAATAATACAGTGAGCAGTCAGAATAAGTTAAGTATATTGCTAAGCAACAACACAAAGTTAGGCAATGGATCTAATCATTACTATATAAAGTTAGCAATAGTGATTAAGAAAGATACATCACCAATTGCCCTATTTACCATCATCCAGACCTGCATTTGCTAGGATGCCTCAGAGCAGCGAAGGGTTCGAGAAACTCTCCCTGGCAATTGGGAAGTCCTGCGTAGTGCGTCCACCTGCAGATGAGGCCACCAAAAAGTCGCTGCACAGGGGTCCAGCTTTATAGTGCTTACTTCAAACTCTGCAAGTCAGGATAACTTGCAATTTCCGTTGTGTGGAACATCATTCGTGGCACATCATTCTCCAGGTTGGATTCTGCCCAGTGTGGCCAGTCCTTGGGGAGGAATCCAAGGGACTATCTCTGTCCTAGCGGTTTTAGACATGTGTTCCTCAACTGAGATTTGTCCAGTCTCACCATCTGTTTCAGTCCTCACCAAGGACATTTTCTGATTACACATATTATTACTTTTGTGGATAGCTGCTAAAAAGTTGCTGATTGCTGTTGCACTATAAACTTTATAACAAGTATAGTCTTTACAGGGTCTGTCTAGGGGTCAACAATTAGCTTTGCCTGTTTCCCAGACCTTGGCATATCAGCCACTTAGGTGCGAGGGTTGTCTGTCAAGCCAGGGTACTCGTGTTTTCTCTTCATGTGGTTAGTTAGCAGCTTAAATATAATGATTTAAACATACATTGTTTGTCTGACATGATAAAATGATAACCATGTGTTTTTTTGGGTTTTTTTTTGGGGGGGAGGGGGTTGTTTGGTTGGTTGGTTTTTTTTTTGCTTGGGCATTGAAGTACTTTCTTGCTTCACAATATGATTTATCTGTAGCAGCAGCCAGTTTGTTTTTGATGGCAGTAACAATGGGCTGAAGACATTTACCAATAGCATGGTCTTCTAACTGATGAAAACTCAGGCTATGAAGGAGGAATGCTATCAAGTTGGTACATGGAGTTTCTTTACATTTATTGTAACTTTCTATAGATTGATATGTGGCTTCTATTGATTTTTACCTTGGGAAACAATGGATCATTTCCATGAGATACTGATCCAGTTCCATGGGAACTGTGGAAGACGTAACAGAAGATGTTCCAGGTCTTTGATAAGCTTTATTGTCTTTTTAATGCAGGCTATATTTGACCCTAAAAATTAATAAAGCTAAATACATAAATGTCTGTTGCATGTGTTAATTAGAGGGATCTAGTCCGACTGTATAGGAAGCCAGTTTGTACCTTATTTTAGATGCAGTCTCTGAAAAT
Source organism: Antrostomus carolinensis (assembly GCF_000700745.2). Lineage (NCBI taxonomy): Eukaryota > Metazoa > Chordata > Aves > Caprimulgiformes > Caprimulgidae > Antrostomus > Antrostomus carolinensis. The sequence continues at coordinate 81,739 of NW_010297404.1, read as the reverse complement.
AATTGTCTAAGTTTCATGGTTACATGATAGAACTATTTTATTAATTAGCAGCTACATGTTAGGCTCAATTAAGTGCTTAACATGGGCTGACTGACTCTTATCATTAGACTGTCTGCTTCTTGTCTTAAGTAACTGCTGCAGATCTCCTGCATCTGGACTTGAGTGAAACACCAGAAGCGCATTCTTTGCTGAGTATCAGTAGTCTCCGAATATGGTCTGGGTGGATTTGGGGAAACATCTTAGGGTAATATATCTCCGGTATTCAAGACTCTGGAAAGCAGCACGACTGGTTATACAGAATAACGGGCTTTCTTGTGTTTTGTGCTTGTTTTGCTTTGCAAGAGAGACTGGGCTGTCATTTCCAGCACTTCTCAGCTTTGCAGGATTTCACTCGAAATCGCAGTATCCCAGCAGTAGCTTCTGGTATGGGTAGTGCTGCTGAAGTATTTTAGAGAAAATGTTTTTTTGGTGGTGTGATTTTTGCTTTTCCTTTATTTTGAAGGCACGCATGTTGCAGATAGGAAAACGTTGACAATTTATTAGTTTTACTCCCTTTCTTGAAATTTGAAGACTGCAAAAGGCTTCTCACAGAAAAAAAACACAACACATTTGTGTCTTCTAAAGTAGATTTATGATTGTATCCATCTGTGACCAAGAGTAAAATAATCGACCAGCAGCATGTTAATAGGAAAAATATTGCTATCAGGATACAACTTTTGAATTATTCCCTTGGGATAAAAGGTTTTATAAATATATATTTGTTTCACTCTCTTGGTCTTAAGCCATGCATTATAATTGAAAATGCATTTTTAATTATATGCTCTAAGTTGAAATACATTTTTCATGTTTTAGAAATATATCAGTAATGTACAAAAGTAATGGTACAGTATATGTACAGTATTTTCATAAGGGCTTATTTTTAAGTTTTTCATGTTTTTAAATTTAAAGCATTGTTTTAAAAGTGTTTAAAAGAAGTTTAAGCCTGTAAATCAATCATTTCTTCCTTAGAAAAGTTGGGTTTTTTTCCTCTCAATAATGTCTTAAATTTGTCTTATTTTTCTATTTATTTTTAATTACTTTTACCATTGGAGAGAGCACTCTGTGTACAGGGCTTTTTGGTTTTAAGTTTTGATGGGTTTTTTTGGGTTTTTTTTTTGAGAAAATCTGAAATGCTGAAACTATACTCTTAGACTGTAAGTTTTTGCATGTTATTTACTTTATTTACCTATATCTCTATCTCTGTTACACTATTTCAGTGAAACTATTTTCTGTAATTAAACAAATAGTTCTGGGGTATGGCAGAGCAAGAATGGCATAAATAAGAATTGAGTAAAGACATCGGATGATTAGGGAGAAATTATTTTTTTAAGTATAGCTGTAACAAAGTGCTTAACTGCAGATATCAAGAGCCTAGTGTCAGTGTTGCTGGCATAAAATATTTTTTATGTTCATTAGGGATTTTGTTCCTTTATGTTTTAATTTGTATGTTCTATTCTATGAGTGTCATTTTTTAAAGAATGTAGACTTTTTTTCCTCCTTAATTCATGTGTTTTTGCAGCTTTTAAAATATTCACCAAATTGTAGACCTATCACTTTCAGTCAAGAATTTTTATTTGAAAGCTACCTTTATGCATTCCCAGTGTATCACCTATGCTCCAGCTCAGTACAGCTGCGTTTGCAGTGTAGTTCCTGCCCTCGGTTTCTGGGAGCAGAAGGCAAAAGAACCATGGCTGTGGCCGTCTGCGGTGGACGTAGCTAGTGGCTTTGAATTTACCAAAGTGTAGAAGAGACAGGAAGGGTGAAAGGTACAGAAAGGCAGTGTCTTATGTGTGGGGAGGAGGGGATTGTAAGGATGTAGCTTAGTAGTGAGGGGAAGGAGCGTTTAAGATACACAACCTAAAGAGGGGACACCAAAGCCAGGAGGAGAAGGAGGCAGAAGATGGATGATGTCAACAAAATGGACAGGGAAGAAAGGCAGCAAAGGGTAAGTATTTGGTTAGGAGGGAAGATTAGCATGTAAGAGCCAAGGCAGAAGACATGTGAGAGGATCTTGCTACTGCAGGAGCTTGGTGGGGCAGCATGCTAGATGCATGAATCAAGTGGTCACAGGTATGCAATAACCAGGAGGAAGGTAACTTGGACCTAGAAGCTGAAGCTGGGACAGGAAGAAAGGAGAGCAGTGAGCAATGGAGGCAAGAGCAGAAATGTGAGTGCTTGGACACACACCTCTGTATGCTGGAACTGACATTTCTTCCTGCCTGAACCTTTCTCTACTGCTGAGCTAATAGCTGTGAAACATGGAGGCAAAGCGTGTTGGGTTTTGCCTGTGGCAGGTCAGCTCACACAGGAGAGAGTTGCTTTTTGCTGTTACTGTTGAGTCTGTTACTGAGAACTGGAGAGCTCTGTGCCACAAATCCCAGCTTACTGCCAACACTAGGGGTGATGGTCTGGTTCGTGAATTTGTTGTTCTTGTTGCAGTTTTGAAGTCTATAAAGGTGCAAGGAATGATGCTAAAAATAGAACTGAAAGATCTTTAATATGAAGTTAAGCTCTCCAAAATGGTAGAACTGCAGTAGCTAATGCAACCTCAAACTGCTTTGTGTGATTATGCATATGATAATAATAACCTGTTTAAAAATAGGCTTGTGCATATGGTCATGTAGGTGGTAAGCCATTAAAGATTGTATGGATTATAAAAAGTGGTACAACGTGTATTTCATAATCAGTATCTAAATATTTGTGGAAAAAGAGTTTTTAATAATAAACTCTTCATGTAAATAGATAGATTTTTTTTTTTTTCTTGCAAGATGCATGCTTTGTTTTGGGCTTCTATTGGATGCCTGTGTGCTAGTAAGAGTAGTCATCTAACAGTAGTATTATAGAGATATGTTTTCTAAAATAAGATAGTGAAGATATATTGCCTGAAGTGTACATAATAAATAAAATACACCTTCTGAAGACATGGAGCATCTCAAGAGTGCAGAGGGTACTGGCAATAAGTATCTGCTTTTAATGATAAAGTAGGTTTTTTACCCAGTAGCTTTTGAATGATTGGTAAAGAATTTGTAGTAATGTTGTTAGAAAAGTGTGTGAAGAGTTGTTCCATAATGAAAACTAACTCTGGGATATAATAATTTAAAGACTTAAAAAAAAAAAAATCACTTGTAGATTCAAAAAGCAGTATTATTGAACTGTTCCACTAACATATTTCAGATGACCAAGGTTCACTGCCTAAGTGAGGGTGAAAAATGCCTGGAGTGCAGGTGTGGATAACAGTCACCTCAGTGAGAGGTGACTGTGTTTCCTTCAGGATCTAAAACTAAGCTCTGAAGTCATAGTTTAGATTTTGGTTTGATGCAGTTTTCATTTGTTTGTGTGTTTATAGGCATTGTAAGTTAAATGGCAGAATCATCTACTTTTTCTCAGATAAAAGTAAAAAATACTTCTTGGTTATTTCAGATCAAGCTTTTATATACTACTGTCGTTGCAAGAGAGCATTAGAAAGAGTTGTCGTTCTCATTTCTAATGACACTATTGCATTTTTGTTAACATGCTGTGGCAATGCCCAAAGGAGTGAAATAACATGAAGGTTCAGAGCTCACAGATATATTCTGTTTAAAACTAGCACTAGCAGAGAAATTACTTCAGACTTGTTCCTGCTGTATCAGTCTCACATTTATCCTTCTGTTGGATCTATTCTACCCTGTATCATTCTCCTATGTCCTTCCCAATATCACCTGCACCCTTCCTCTTTGTAAAGAAAATTGCATTCTGAATTGCAATGCCTTTTATTCTTCCTATTGCAATTCTTTCCCCATCCTTTTCCTTCTTGGAGTGCACAGTTACGTCAGTCCTTTGTCACAGAGAACTGCTGGTGAAGTTGGCAGTTTTTTGCTACTACCTCAGCCTTCTACAGGTGTAATATGTGAAGTTAAACTGAAGTTTCCTTGGCTTTCCATAAATTCATATGTAATCTCTGTGGTGTTACACCCTGCTGCCTTTTCTCCCAAACCGTACCCATGGTTTCCTTCCTTGGCCTGATGGGCTTGTGGCTTCCATATTGAAATTCATGGATTTTTTCTTAATGTACATTGTATATAAGTTTGTCCCAAGCAAAATGAAAGATTGCAGCCTTTATCTGCTGTTGGAACTGTTTACTCTATTTGTGTGGCTGTTTTGGCTGGTGCTCTATTACCCTTTACCAGCCCCTGTGCCTCTCTGACTGTACAGTACCCGTTGTCACAGTATTCATCAACTACTTGGGAGATCCTTGAGTGTGGTTGACTGTTCTGTCCTTAACTATAGCTAAGTGTCTATTTTGTGGAGTATGTCATCTTACTCCATGTCATCGTTAGCTGTAGTCCTGTGTGTTTGTTATGGAGATGGGGGGAGGAGGAGGGCTGTGAATGGGATGCATTGGGGTCTGTTATTGGAAGATGACTGAGCAAAGTCAAAAAGAACCAGAGTGCACAACCAATTCTGAGGTGCAATTCATGAAAAAGCAGAGGTCCAAATAAAGGCATTACGAAGTGTTTTTGCTTTTATATTATTAGGTTATATTGTTTTCAAATTTATATAAATTAATTTGAAGCATAATACAGGCTTTGCATTTGCTTCATCAAATTATTGCACATTAAAATTCATGCATGCAGAAGTAAGCATTCAGACATCTTTCTCTTTTTGAGAGATTACACATTTCTTTCTATTCCTATTCTTCCAGGTGACTTGGATTATTACTGGCTAGATCCTGCCACGTGGCACAGCAGGGAGACATCCCCTATTAGTTCGGTAAGAAATCCAGAAAAAGAGGTTCATAAGTGTGAATTAAAATATTTGCTGATTATTTCAGTTTAGTGTAGATATTCTGTTGTAAAAAATTGTTCTATGCTAATTAGATGAAAATTTGATTTAGTGGATCATGGAAATTGAAATCAGAAAGAAATTTTCATCAAAATGTATACTAGTAAAATTGCCTGAATTTTAACTTCAATTTAATTCTTTTATAGACATGATACTAGATTTCACTACACACCACAAGAGCATCTGTGAGTGTGATACTGCTCTGGGAGATCAGTGACTTTTTCTATTGACTTGTAGTGGGAAAGGATAATTTGGATTTTTATTATATAGTGAACTCATATGATAGAGCTGTATAACATGTATATTATCCTAAAGAACAGAATTTATGAATGCACTTTTCAGGGTTATGGAATCTAAAAGTAAATTTTTAATTTTATTACCTAAGGTATGTTTTAAATGTTTAGTTGTATTGAACTGAAATTGTATTATAATTTCACCTGCAGACTTAGTGCTGAGATTTTTTTTTTTTTTTAATAGTGGGCAAAAATATTTAATGAAGCTAGAGTCCAATAAATATAATAATAGAAAGCTTGAGTGCAATATGTAACACATCTGAAGGATGTTTGTGTCTACCATGACATAACGATCCAGAAATGCTACTGTTTTATAAATGTGCATCTAAATATGGGACAATGATTGCGCTTCTTTAATTCCACTGCTTGTTTTTTTAACAGCATCCAGTAACGTGGCAGCCTTCTAAAGAGGGAGATCGCTTAATTGGGCGTGTTATTCTTAACAAGAGAACAACCATGCCAAAAGAATCAGGTGCATTACTGGGGCTAAAAGTAAGTATTACATGGTTTATGTGGTAAGTGAAAGAAATTTCCACTGACCTTAGACCTAGAAGTCTAACACATCAAATCAGAGGAGTCTCCAATTGTGTATTGTAAAAAATATATTCCTCATTTTTAGTAAGTTTTGAAAGTTATACAGATAAATTATCTTTCTTTGCAGTCTTTCACTCATCCATGGCAAAGCAGCTGAACCATTTTGATTAAAAAGTGTATGTTTATTCAGCTTCCTGTCTGCAAGACATACACTGCACATTGCAATGCACTAATGAAGTCCTGCCTTTTCTAGCTCTGCTGTTTGCAGTTCAGTCAAGTAATTCATCTCATAATCCACACACATAAATGTCATCTGGATGCAAATATTTACAAGATCAGTGTAAAATCTACACAGCCATTCGGAAACAGAAATTTTGTAGAATGAAACTAAACATTTACACAAAAATCTACAAAAACCTCCTTTTAAATAGTAGAAATTATATTAAATGTAATCCCAGTTAATCCAGTGCCCCAAAATTAAGACATTGTCAGCACTATCCAGTTGATTTAAATCCTTAAATGAGTCATTTGTAGTGAACTTTTAGGTTTGTGTCCCTAAATTCCTGGAACACTTAAAAGAGAGCAAGCACTATTCTTGAAGCTGGTGGGGAGTACAGTGCATCAGTTCAAGAATTTCTCTCTCCATGTGTGTTTTTAACTATATGGAACTCCAAAGGTGACTGAGAGAATTTAATTTTGATGTCTTCCTCTCTCTACTGAGAACAACAGGAACAATGCAAAATATGAAACTTTCCCATCCACTTAGGACTGAGTCTGCTTCAAAGGACACTGACACTGAACCACTCCATGCATATGGTTGTCTGATAGTTCAGTCCCTTGCATGTGATGGAGATGTGGGTTGTCGATTCTCCTCATCATGGTGGGAATTAAATCAGGAAAGAACCTTGTGAACTTGGTAATGTCATGTCCTGGTTAAATGCCATTTATCCAACTTGAACTGAGATAGCGTGGCATGGAAATACAGATGAGAACAGCTTAACTCTACTAAATGTCTAGTAATCTGTAGCACAAGGCTGATTTTTGCTGACAGCAAGCAATCTTTTTAATATGTGAGAAAAAAGGTCGATCCTAGTAGGAAATATAGATTGGAAAGCTTCTATTTGATGTTTCAAGTTTCATTTTAGTGTGTTGTGAACTAAGGCCCCTACTGATAAATTTAACACATTGTCTTGTGACAACCTTGTTGGCAGGTAGACTTCTGAATCTTCTTGGACATATATCTGTATTAAAAGTTCTACCAGTTATTGTGGTTGCAACATGGGAGAATCATACTTAATGAAGCAACATTCTACTGTTTGGTTTTGTTATAAAACTCATCCCAGGATATTCCTGACAAAAAAACCTGACTTGAGAGAGTAAGATAGAGAATAGTAGCCAGTTGACAAGACTACGTTTTCTTGTTTTATTTTTTATGCAAAATCTGATCTCTTGAGCGCACCTTTTTTTCTGATTTTCCTGATCTCTCTGTCATGCAGTTGTCTTCAAAAAGAGCTCTCTTCAGTTCTGTTTAAAAAAAATCCAGAAGTTGCTGTTTTCTCCTGTGCTTGGATGAGTGGTTCTGGGTTTTAGCAGTAGTGATGTTCTTATGAACTGTTTGCCCATGTTTCATAGTAGTGTATTTACTAAGTTTTTACTTGTACCAATTGTCTTTTGAGATTTTCATTTGTTTAGTTTGATGTGCACTTGCAATTTCAACTCAAGAACATGACCGATACCTATTTGCAAAAAGTACATTATCTTGTTTTGTTTTAATAAAGAAATGTTCTTTCTGGAACAAATTTAATACTTAACAAACTGCATAAGATTGATTAGTCAAACACATTAAAAGGAATGTTAATGTTATTCATTCTGTTTCAGCTTTACTTCTTTTCAAGTAGATCTGGCATTTTTGTATCTTTAATTTTATCTTTAAACCTCTGTAAAGCCCAAATTGACAATAAATTTACTTATGCATATTTTAAGTTTAATTTTAAAAGTAATGTGAAAACTGATCTGTCTATATATTTGTGTTCGATATGATGTCTGGTTTGTGGCTTGGAAACTCACAAATTTATGATTAACCAGGTTGTTGGAGGAAAAATGACAGAATTAGGACGACTCGGTGCCTTTATTACCAAAGTGAAGAAAGGTAGCTTGGCTGATGTGGTGGGGCATCTCAGAGCAGGTAAGTCAATCAGTTGCATTCAAAATATGTTGTCTTTTACTTACGGCTTTTTGTAATGCAGCTCTTAATTTATATTAACATTGGTCATGTGATATGCTAATATTTTTTAAATATGAGACAATACTAAACAGTCATTGTGGAATGCCACAGTTGCTTACATTTCTAATCTATTATGAGCTCCAATTGCCTGGCTGAAATGGGCAAAATACAAGATGCTCCTTATCAGTGCTGGTGTCAGGACTGAGTGCCACTGGTAAAGTTTTGCTTGCTAAGCTCAGGAGCTGCGTGTTACACTCTATAGAGGCAATGTAAACATTTTTAAAAACTGGAAAATTGTGGCAAACAAAACTCAGTACAGTTACTTTACTTACCCTATAGTGTCAACTGAAGGATGATGCACTGTGTACACAGTGGACTTTATTTGTGCTTCTTTCAATGTGAATTGTTACAAGTGAAAATGGAAAATCACTCAAGAACTTGATCTTAAAATATTTTATTTATATAAGATATATATACTGCACTTACAAATAAATGGCTGTGCTGTTAGCACTTTTCAAGCTTCTAAATGAAGCAAGAACTATGCACAGCAGTTGTTTTCCAAAATTACTTGTTAATGGTTTATATTTTTACCATGGCTCTAAGCAACTACTTTCCAAGTGTTTTCTTAGCAAACCAAAGTCTATGCAATGCTTTCTTAGGAATCTAGAAGGTCTGATGACAACTTGTATGAATTCGGGATTAATTGCATTAAGTAAATAGTCATAAATAAAGATGATGAGTCTCTAAAAATGTCATACTTTGTTTTGGCATTTGGGTTTTTTGGGTTTTTTTTTTTGTTTTTTTTAGGAATGTCAAAAAAACCCCCAACCATTTCAGCTAAACAACGTGGTAGAAAATGAAACTTATGTCAGCAAGCATTTGTGAAATCTGTCATTAGCAAGCCCTTACGTTTTAAAGAATGCCAAAATGCTTTGAAAGCCTGTGGAGTCTTTTCTTAAAATATGGACTCTTTGGAGAAAAGGACTGACAATCACTGAATGTCAAGAGAAATTGAAGCCATATGTTTTGGTATATAGAACTTCACTTAGCATAGTTTTCCTTGGCTTATTAACAAGCACAAGATTGATGATTTGGCTTAGATCTTCTCAGAAAGGAGCAAAGCCAGCAGCAGAGGGTTGTTCCTGACTGAATCTGATTAACAAGAAATTATTGTCAATTAAGAAAGTTATTTGTGGCATCAAATAGTGGTTGTGAAGTTTTGACTGCTGCATATGATGGGGTATGGGAGTGTCAATATACCCTATAGTTCTTGCAGTTTAACTGTATATACAATCTTTCTTTACAAACTGTACTTCAAGATTTTCACCTTTTGATAATAATACCAAAGTACAATGCTATGTAGATAATATTTAAAATTCAGAAATGGCAAACTGTAAAAAGTAAGTTATCTAAATAACGTTCTTATCATGGTTTCCTTTCTGTCTCTCCTGACATCATCAGGAGACAGTGATTCACTCCTTGCTTTTATTTTTGGTTCATTTGAAACAGACAGTGGGATTGCTCTTTTTGTAGAGAAATCAAAATGCACTGTATTTAAATTGTAATAAAATGTCATGACTTTTAGGGGCTTAACAGTAGGTATTTATGTTTTTTGGTTTTGAAGATTAATCTGTTTTCAAATGTTATTGCTGCTAGTTAATGTATCTTTTAGAAAGACTCTTTAATTTCATAGCACAATAACAGGTGCTGTATTATTTTGGAAATACTTAATATGTTTGCATAAGTGATTTCTTTAATATGTTTTATGCGTACAAATTGTAGCTGTGTTCTCAGAAAGGAACTTTGATAGAGTTTCAAAAACCATTTTTTGGTTTTCATCACAGCTTTTTAATTGATTTCAGGCAATGTTACTTGGCTATATAGATTTCATAAATGTTTTGCACTTCTTTAGAAGAGAATGTGGAAATGAGATAAACTTCTCTTTAAATTCAAGGGGATGAAGTTCTAGAATGGAATGGTAAACCCTTGCCTGGAGCTACAAATGAAGAAGTTTACAACATTATTTTAGAATCAAAATCAGAACCTCAAGTTGAAATTATTGTTTCAAGGCCTATTGGGTAAGCCTAAAGACTTGCTTCTTAAGCATAGTTATTACTTCTACTAATGGGACTTTTAAAGGGACTATTTGTGAGTCCATTATTTTTTATCTTTTAATAATGGAATATGATTCACTTTCTATTATTGACATTCTTTATATTCCTTTTTCTTCCCTGCTATTTACAATCTTTGATCTTTGCAGTGATTTTTATAAGTATAATTTTTTTTTTCTGTATGGTCAAAGTACTAACAAGGTTTTTGCCAAGTGGCAAAGGAAAACTGGTGGATCAAGTGGAGAAAAATCTATTTTTTCAGGCTTATAGCTTCATTAAATCAGGATAGCTTTATACAAGTATTCATGAGTAGAAAGGAGCATCAGCAAACATTGAGCATTGCAGGATTTTAGTAAGTCAAGGCTAGTAGGATTTTAAATAGATCTTCTTTAAAGAGCTAAAAAAAGGCAAAACAAAACTCTTAATTGAAAAGATTGTATTTACCCCTAAATGATACTGTTAGCAAAATCAAAAGTGGAAACGAAATGCCTTCATATTATGAAGGTAATTTTGTAAAAAATTAGCTTTAGCATGTTATGTTTATAGTCTTTATTATAAATCCAAGTTTGGGATTTTGTGGTAACAATTCTTATATTCTTGATTTCCCAAACCAGCCTTAGAAAGATAATAAAATCTTTTTGAATTGATAAGATCAGTGAGGTTTGCCCTGCATTTGTCACAATCGTTTTACCGATATTCTACACTCCATACCTGAACATGACTCTGTTGGGACCATCTTGAACTAAGCCTTACAGGATTGAATATGAATCACATATTGTAAATTCACATTTATATTGCAGAACAGAGTCACATGATTAACAATAGAAAGTTACTCTTGTCTAGTTTTCTTTTAATTAAAAAAAGAATTTATAGTTTTTCAGAACTTCCGAGAGTCTATGTGCACTCATTATACGTCTCTAAATGCTGCATTTTTTTAATTAAAAATAAAATGTCATAAGGAGAATTTTGGAAGTCTAGTTTTTATGTTTAAATAAGCAGAAAATAAATATGTTTATACTGAACCTGACTTGAACTTTATATCTCCATCGAAGAAAACCTCAAAGTTGATTTTTACAACTGATGTAAACGGAAAGTGCTAGATCAATATTCTATATAATGAGCTTTAGATATATTGCTATCAATATATTTGTAAATGTCGAGTATCCTTAAGCTTTTATGGTAACTTCATTGTTAAGCCAATTTAATTTTAGCTTATGAATTTGATAAATCTAATAGCTTTAAAAAGTGAAGTACAAGGTGATCACATTCCAGGGACATATTCTTGAAGAAAAATCAAAAGAAAATACCATAATTGTTGAACTGAGGCACAGAATGTGAAGTGCATTCTTTTGAGAAGAACAAATAAATATCCCAAAGCAACTAGAATATAAAACTTTGAAATTTAAAGATATTTCCTTTCTCCAGCAGTAATGAGTCAAAGTCCTGTTGTTTTGTATCAGATTGGGCTTTACCTCTCTGTCATTTTAAAAGAACAAAAAATACCAGACATTGTACAACAAAAGAAATCTTGATGAAAGTTAACAAAAAAAGAACATACTGCACAGGATTTTCTTTTTTCTTTAAAATAATTATAATCTATGTAATTGTGTTACATAATGGGAAATTGTTTGATTACATTAACAGATTCCTTTTTCCCCCCTAGCTTCTCCTTGTCACGTTATCCAAACTATGTGATTGTTTCATGACAGGGAATTTTATTTAATCCAACAAATCTAGTGTAGCAAAGTTTTGTGTCTACTTTAGTTGCTGACTCAGCAAAATTGAAGCTGCTTGATACAGCATTAAGTGGTAATCCATTACATGTAAAATTCCTGTGAGAGAGTAGTTTCCCAAAAGATCTGGAAAAATGATATTTCGTCTGCATAATTTAAGCGTTTTCATCTCGCAGTATTAATAATGCAGATAATGTACCAGGACTTTTAATGGACTCTATTTAAAAAGTCCTAGCATATTAGCTCTAAAAAGACCGAATATGACACAGTTTGGCTTAAGTGAATAGCGGGAGGACTGTAAGCCCATGAATTAGATTCACTGCCAGTTACAAAATTGATGTCTAAACAATTTGCTCAGTCTTGTAAATTTGGATTTCTGTGTCTACCAGCAAATGTAATTTTGAGTAATGGATAATTATAGGATGTTTATTAGAGAAAATTGTGAAACATGTAGCACTATTAGCAGATGAAGGCGTAACAACAATAAACAGTATAACCACAATAGTACCTTAAAAACTCCATAGAAACTAATTGATGCTAATGATTGCAACACAACGTAGTTAAAAAAAAAAAAAAAGTATAAAAAGCAGAATTAATGGGTTGGCTATCTAAATATGAGGAGAAGAACTACCTATGAATATGAATACAATGCGAGAGGCATTTAGCGTAAGACAGCATAGAAAATCCTCTGGCAGTATGCTTTTTGGAGAAGAAACCTGGCATGGTAACTAACTCACCATATCTTGTGTGCTCGGGAGAGCTGTAAGGAATATTGCAGGTAAAACAAATGTTTTTTTTCATTTGTCTCTGTTTTCTTCATCAGATGTTAGCTGTCTTTGCTTGGATTTCTACAGATAATTTTGCCAAAATTGTTGTTTCTCTGATGTGATTCAGCTCCTCTGTGCAGGGACTGCTACTGTGCTCTAGGTTCTCGTAAGAAGGTTGAGCCTCTATCATAAACCAGGCAGTACTGAATTCCAGAGAATTGCTCAAGTAACGTAACTAGTGCAAACTGTAGGTCGATCTACAGATTTAGATGGGAAGAAACAGTTTTGGAAATAGGAGGATGAGCACTGGGGACAGGTACTCAGAAACTCTGAAAACTCTGTAGGGTGTTGAGGACGATGCTTTGGTTAGAGCAACCTAAAGAAGTGTGGGTTACAACCACATTTGAATTTGATTTCTCTTCAGTGTTTAAGATCTTGACTATAACCCTCAGAAATTACAGCTATTCCTCTGTTTTACAAAACAGTGATCCTCAAAAACCATGTATCTGCACCTCAACCTAAGGTATAGTTTAATTTATGTATTCGTTAGAGTGTGGAAGGATCAGACAGAAGACAGTCATATGTAACGATGGGACGTAAGATGGGTAGAGATAGAAAGACAAAGGCTACTATCAGCAGCTCTTTACTGGAATGTGTCTGACATTACTTTTCTGACATTCACATTGCTCTGAGGGCAAAGCAAAATTTTGTTCTTATTTACAATAAGTGATTGTGCTACGTCTTTGGTTTTTAACATTTGCTTTGACTAGTCTAGTTTTGAATATTGTAAGTCATGAGATTTCTACTATTTGTTCTGAAGAGCTTTTTTTGTAAATCATAGTATTAGAATATTTCCTACAATCTGTAAGAGCAGGCTAGGTAAGACTAATTTTCTTAACTAGCAAGCTCTAGATTAGATTATCGTTTTTCTTTAGAATTTTCTTTCCTCAATTAAAATGCCAATGTTAAAAAAAAAAAAACAAACACCAAAAAACCTCACATTTGATAAAGTCACTAGATACATAACACCAGTTATTTTCTTGTGAGCATGTAATATTTAAGAAATGATTATGTCAAGTGGATTATTGAATTTTTAAGAAGTTTAAGTAGGGACACGTCACTAGATACATAACACCAGTTATTTTCTTTTGAACATGTAATATTTAAGAAATTATGATGTCAAGTGGATTATTGAATTTTTAAGACGTTTAAGTAGGGACATAGTCATAGCATTGAATTATTTCATTTCCATTTTGAAATCAATAACAGAAAGCAGAACTGTTACAGAGTTTGTTAGGATACTCTGCCACGAGTGTGCTGATCAGTACTGTATTGCGTACATAATTTATTGGTTTCTTTGCTTTTTATGTCTTGCAGCTCTGTGTGGAGCTGTACTTAAACAAGATAAATATATTAAGGAAGAGAAGATTTCCTAGCACATATATATATATATATACACACACAGACACACACGTACACTTTACATCTATCTGTCTATCTATCTATCTATCTATCTATCTATCTATCTATCTATCTATAAACTGTCCATTGTACTGTAAAGTTTTAGAGATTTCCTGAGGGTGAACAAGATCTAATATGGTGAGGATGAAAGGGCTGAGTGGGAAAGCTGCCAAGTAACATTTCTATTGCAAACCATGCATTTTGTTTGGAGTTTAAATTTTTGTTCTAGCTTCCACTGTTCCTGTCAGTATTTTCTAAGAATTACAAGGGGTTTAGAAAAAATATTAACAAATATTTTTTTCTTTCCCTTCTTTCCTGTCTGATGAGAAAGATCTGATTATTTTTGTCATTTACCTTTACCTGGCAAGGACTTTTGTATTGCCAACTCTAAGTGAGGAAAATACTATAAACTCGACCATTTTCTCACCCACCCAGGAATTATGTAACTTGACACAGTAGGTTGCACTTTCCATGTTGAAATACTCCTTGCACATATGAGCCCTTGTTTAGATATCCTGAATGGAATATTACTACAAACAATGCTATACTGCAGACAAGAGTGTTCATATTCTAGCACAAGAAAACACTGCAAACTTAATGTCGGATTGAACAGAAAAATAACTTTGAATATACTAAGTAAATATTTCAGACTGATGAGAATTGCCCTGAAAATTGAAGGGAGAAAATATTGAGAGGAAGAAGTCTGCACAGCAGCCCTGCTATGCAGCACACTGTTAACCTGTTTTGCAAAATAGTACTATACCATGTCAAGAATAAACAATACAGTTATATTTCCATGAGCTTGAGGAAACTATATTACTCTTGAATTACTGAGTCAAAGCAAAAAGAAGCACATTCTTGTGAAGTGATATGAGATGTAAGCTGATGTGAGACTTTAACTGGGAGCTGAAATAGGCTTTTTAAAAACCCACGTACCAGAAGTTTAAATTGCAAGACATGAAAAGCAAATTTAAGACTAGTTGATTGAGCACTGTTACATACCTTTTCTGACTTGTGTCTCTCATTTGCAAGTGATGCCCAAGAGTCTTAGTTTTATTGACTTCCAAGTCAGAAAGACAGTGTTTCACTGAACAGATAAATGCATGAATTGCTTTAAAATACTCAGCTTTAGACTTAGTCTTGTAAATGTTCTTCAGAAATGTTATTGTAGTTCCAATTTTGGATTATTTTGTGTAGGTGAAAATATTTTCAAGTAATTCACTGAAGAGCTTTGTTTCCATTTTCCTTTTCTAACATTTGTACAATAACAGTTGTTTCTTGCTCTCACAATGTACTTTCAATGATTGCTGAGAACAGAAGAGTCAGGAACTAGCATCATCCAGATTTTGATGGAAGAGTAAATTTGTTGATGGCAAAATTTTGACAGATGTGTGTGGACCTAACCAGTTTGACTTTGCCTGTATATGTGCTGGGTTTGTGTATGTTGAAAAATAAATGTCCATATGGAATCATAACATGGGGTGGTTTGGGGTTTTTTTTAGCCTTTGAAGAAATGCATTATTTTCTTTGTTTGACATTGCTAATGTTATTTGCTTTTTTCTTTTTATAATAAGACATTTTCGTCAGTTTCATTCCGTGAACTCCTTGAGATGTTTATATAAAAATTACTAGTGAGTTAATCTATGTCTTATTTTTTGGATTTTTTTTCCTCCAAAAAATAATGGAACATCTGTAGCTATACTACCTTTTGCCACCTTTCTCTTCCTAAAATCTCTTTAACATTATTGTTCTGGTTTTAAAAATATAGTGGAATCCATCCACAATATTAACATTTTAGTGCTCATATTGTTACATCTGCTAGTTCTTTAACTTGAAAAAGGTAGTTTGCATTAGCAAGATTTTCATGACTGCTTGTGGAAAATATGTCTTTAAATATTTCCCCTTTCTTTCCTCGTAACCCATTAGAACAGAAACATATCCATATTTCTAAAAAAGTGTTCCAGAAATGTATTTGTTACAGCAGAAGGTCATCTCTGTTGTTTCTAATTACTCTGTGTATATTCATATTTTAGTGATATTCCACGGATTCCCGAGACTTCTCACCCCCCATTAGAGTCTAGTGAGTACACAACTTGTTCCTTTCACTAAGCATGGTCTTGTACCCAGCACAATCATTTTGACTATGAATTTTCTGAAAGATGAGCAGTGTAAGACTTCATTAACTCCAAGGTTTTTATATGACAAAATTCAGTGGGTTTTGATCTTTTGTGTTAAATTCAAAACGATATAGATTTGATTAAAAGCTCTACAGATTTCAAATGTTAGCAGGATTTTATTGTTTTATTCTGTATCTTTTGTTCTTAGTACCATACTCATATACATACTGTGGCCCAAAACAGTAATGTACTTGCCCTAACGTGAGAGAGAAAACAGGTATAAGGTATTGCCAAGGTACAAATGGTGTCTGGATTTCACCTCCTGCACCATCCAGTATAGGTCCAGAGTTCTTGTTTCTCTTTTTCTTAACAAGAAGATTTTGGCTAGGTGAAATTTTTGTGTGTCATACTTCAAAAGAATGATTTTCTTTTTAACTATCCCATTTAAATTGTTTCAGCTAGAGTTTGTGAGGTCCATGGCTCACAGTCCTTTCTCATCTGAGCCTTGTCTGAGATGCAACCAGAAACCTTCCCTGGGACAGGGTCCTGTGGGGCCACCGAGTGTCCTTACACCTTTCATGAGCTCATCTCCCTAGAGAGGGCTCTGCCTCACTGGTGGAGAACAGCCGATGTCCAGCAGGCACCGGAGCATCCTCCATGCTAGATGCATGTCCTGCATAGTTGTGTGTCAGTTCCTTGGGAGTTAAAATTTCAGAGGCTACCAGGAGTACACTCCATACAATGGATGTGGGTTTATTAGAATCATAGAATAGTTTGAGTTGGGAGATGTGCAGTTCTGTCAGAGGACAATATTTTATTTAAAAAACTTGTTATGGTTTGCCACTGCTGTATGAGGAGCATTCTTAAATATAATATTTCAAATAAAACAAAAAATGGCACGTTTAATCTGGGGTAAGGGTATCCAGACAGTCTTTTCACCATGCTGTCTACATCAGTTTGAAATCTTTCCATGTATTAATCGAGTTATACTGTGTATAAATACAAGGTTTATACAGTTCAGAGCAAAAACAATTCATAAGTTATCCAAATTACCTTCAAAATTTGACTTGGAAAGTTCATGTGTTTCTGATGTATTTTTAGGTTCAAGTTCTTTTGAATCTCAGAAGATGGAAAGGCCTTCTATTTCTGTTATATCTCCGACCAGCCCTGGAGTGCTACGGGATGCACCACAAGTCCTACCAGGGCAGCTTTCTGTGAGCATATTTTGTTTTTCCTGAGTCGTTAATGAAAATCTATGAAGTGCTGGTCCCTCAGCCCTCCACATTCCCAAGCTGTATTGGGAGGTTAAGAGAAATGTTGGCTGTTGGTAAAGACTAACGTCTTTCAAATGTTTTTTTAGGACCCTCTGAACACATTCACAAATGATCACTCTAATCACAGCAGAGGTAAAGAATTGTTGTCTTAATACACCAAGGAGTGCAGGAATTTATATTGAGAGGAGCCCATGAAAGTGCCTTGTAACTTGCCATCCTCTGCATTGAAGATGGTCACTCTTTACATGCCCAGTAACAGGCAGTAACAAGCATAGTGCCCCTTTACCTTCTTTATGGGAGCATTTAAAGAGCTGAGTATTTGTTAAGAGTTACACTGTTTGGTAATGCATTTTAATTTAGATACATACTACATCCTGGCACTGTCTGTAGTACTAATTGAAGCTGTGTTTATTAAATATACTGTTAGTACTTAGGCTTTGATTTGTACATTCTTATAGTTTTTTATATTGATCATATTAATTTCTAAGTATACAGCAGGCTCAAAAATTTCATTATGTTCTGATTCTCTTGAGAAATGATTTAGATGTATATTACACTTTTCATAAGAACATTTGGAAGGTGACAAATCAGAGTAGACAGATTTCAACTATGCTTCAGGTTTAGCTGCAGTCAGGGCTTCCTATTTAAATATAGCTTTTAAGGCACAAAGCTAATTCATATGTGGGTTTAAACACACATAGATACAAGATTATGCAGAGAGTGAAATAAACGATGTAAGTATAATCAGGCACCACCATTTTATTCAGCTGTGGGAAATACAGAAGTCTTTGGTTTATACCATCATCTTTTCCATCTAACTTAATTAAATATTAAGGGATTTGAAATAACATATATCTCATTGTCTCTTGGAAAAAAACAATGTTTACTTTTACATTGAGGTTCATGTGATGCAGTCTGAAAATTCTGTGTTTTCTCCATTTTCAGTAATGTTTTCTGGTAACTTGATTCTTGTAGGTTAAACTGTGGTACGACAAAGTGGGACATCAGTTAATAGTAAATGTTCTGCAAGCAACAGATTTGCCACCAAGACTAGATGGACGCCCCAGGAATCCCTATGTAAAAATGTATTTTCTTCCAGACAGAAGGTAGTCAGTTTTCAATTTAGAAAATTATGTTGTAATTTACCATGTATTGAATCAACTTTTAAATAATGCTTATGAAATAATTCCTTTTAATAATTTGTTACAGTTAGAGTAATTCTAACAAAAATTTGCGTTTGAATCATACAAGTCAGTATCAAATTAACGTCATGGACTTTTGGATGAATGTGATCCACTGTACAGCAAATACTTTTCTCTTTTAGGCATTATCAGATCAGAAAGAATGAAAACAGTGAGTGCTGATGAGTAGATGGCATTTGTGATTTATCTCTACAAACAATTTATATCAAATATTTATGTTCCAGTGATAAGAGTAAAAGGAGGACCAAAACAGTAAAGAAAAGTCTAGAGCCAAAATGGAACCAAACTTTTCTCTACTCACATGTACATCGTAGAGATTTTAGAGAACGAATGCTTGAAATAACCGTATGGGATCAGCCAAGAGTACAAGAAGAGGAGAGTGAATTTCTTGGAGAGGTGATACATACAATCACATTTCTCCCGAGTTCATTGTTTGGTTTTGAATACATACACATATATATTTTATATATGTGTTTTTGTGTGTGTGCCTTGAAAGTAAAATTTAAACCTCGTGATTTTTCTATTAGATTCTTATAGAGCTGGAGACAGCACTTTTAGATGATGAACCACATTGGTATAAGCTGCAGACACATGATGAATCTTCACTACCTCTGCCTCAGCCATCACCTTTCATGCCAAGAAGACATGTTCATGGTGGAGAAAGCACTAGCAAAAAATTACAAAGTAGGTCAAAATTCCATTCATCTGTTTTAAATTTAAAATTAGAAATGCAGGATATAGTGTAATGGTATCTTAGCTTTCATATGCAAGTTAAAATAATATTTTATAGTCTTTAAACAAAAATGTGTGGCAGAAAAGAGAAGCAAACTATGACATTGACACGGCAGCCTTTCACCTGTGATGCATAACTTTTAAGTATGTGAAACCTGTTGGAACTGGTTTGGTTTTTGCTAGCAAAAGAAAATTGTTCAAACATCTGTTTGCATAAATTTCCTTTTAAATAGAAGAATGAAGTTCATCATTATTGGTTACTTTTTTAATAAGCTTTTAATTAAAAAAAAAAAAAAAGGGTCCTTAAAGACTTACAAGGCTTAAAAACAGTTTTCATCATAAAGTTAGTCTCAACCTCCAATATGCTCATTATACAACCAGATGAGAAGTGTACTTTTACAGCAAAGAGAAATGGTATGTGTGTATTTTGTAGGTACAGTTGTTTTGATGAATCTGATTTCAGGTTTGTATGAAACATATTAAAATAATGACTGTATTGAAATATTTTAGTATTGTAGCTTCTCTGTTCTTTTACATTAATTTGATATTTATTTAGAAATAAGAAGGACATAGATGATTAGTTTAGAATATGTTTCCAAGCTATTTTTCTGTTTTTTCTTAAACATGGAAGTTATTCATTCCAGACAATGCATAGGAAATTGGTGCACATTCAGGAATGAATTATAAAAATGGGGTACTGCTGTAATTGCTACATGAGGATATGTATAGAGTGAGCAAATTAAAGGTTAGTTTTCAGGAGATATTTGAACGTTTCTAAAAGCTGGCAGTGCTGTTTCCTTTTCCCCTCTTTCACCATATGCTGCCACCTCTCCTTTCCTGTTCAGGAAGCTGATTCAGCTTAGACACTGAAATAGCACAAAAGTATTTTTTTTTTTTCTTCATTTGAGTTAACTTTTTGCTGGTTTAGTGAGATAAACTATCCTAGTAGAGGATTACTGAAGACTTGAGGGAAGGAGAAGGGGAAAGGAGGCTGCAGCAGCTATAGCATGTTAAATTGGCTCATCTATCTTTTGAAAAGTCACTGTAGATCACTGCAGTTTAGTTCTCCTCCTTTATTGTTTAGATTTAAAATAATCTTTTGAATCTCAGTAATATGTTAAATGAACATATTTCTACATGTGATAAGACAACCAGATGTTCAGGTATTTGTTTACCTTACTGTTGTGCAGGATCTCGGCCAATCAGTGATAGTGACATCTCAGATTATGATGTTGATGATGGTATTGGAGTTGTTCCTCCAGGTGCGTGTGTGAACAGCATGGTCCTGCTTTCTTCTTCTTTTTTGCTTGTTTGTTTTTTTCTTTCTAACATTTCACAATATTGAGGATACTGATTTTGGAGAGTGCATTGTAAAAAAAAATTTCCTGATTATTCCATGGTACTTGTCCTAAATCATGGTGAATTAAAAGATTCTACTATTCATTCATTTGATACTTATTTTACATATCATTCTTTATATGTGAACCACTGGAAAGTTCAAATTGATTAATTGTTTACTGTGTAATGTTCCAAGCATTATTTAAAATATAAATTAAATTCAAAAAATAATTTTAAAGTAGTAATTAAGATTTCAGTGTTTATTGCAAGCATTTTTTTTTATTTTGCATTTTGCTTGAAATTCAGATATAATGCAGTCTCCCATTAGTTTTGTTCAGAATGCATGGCTGTAGATTAAGATGCTTGTAGCATGGCTATATCTTTTATAGTTTTCATAAGCTTTCATGAACTATCATTACCTAAATGTTCATAAATATATACTTGTAGAGACTATCTTGGTTTTACTTTTAGTTCAGCATTCCTTACATACTGAAAATCTTGAGGACAATTTTGGATACCACATTTTCCTACTTCTATTTGACTGTTGCCACAAGTCAGATGAAAATGTTTCCCAATTGTCCCAAACTAACTCAAGAGTCACTATGCCATTGTAAGCACTAAATCAGTTTTTCTGTGGATCTTCCTGATGAAAATTGCTGAATTAAATCATGGTGGGATTTGGAAAGCTCTCTATCTTCCCAAGCCTTGTTTAAAATAACCTGACAATTAATTTATTCATTATCATAGAATCATAGAATGGTTAGGATTGGAAAGGACCCTAAAGATCATCTAGTTCCAATCCCCCTGCCATCAGCAGGGACACCTTCCACTAGATCAGGTTGCTCAAAGCCTCATCCAGCCTGGCCTTAAACACTTCCAGGGAGGGGCATCAACAACTTCCTTGGGCAACCTGTTCCAGTGTCTAACCATACAAATAAACATTATATAACCATACAAATAAATAACATATTTTATTAATGCTATATCATTTTGATGTTTACTGAGCCAAATTCTTCTTCCTTTCATGTTGATTGAATTCTTCTCTTACTTTAATATGTTTACCACCTAAGTTACTAAGAGGAAAATTTGTTCAGGTATGTCTAGTAATGATAGTTGCTTTAATGAAGTGATTAATCTTGATAGTTTTACATCAGCTGAGAGAGTAAATACTTAAAATTAAAATAATCATATCTTTTTTTGACAATGTAGATACTGGTATATCTGTGTAGACTTACTTCTGTTTAAGGTTTCAGTATACTATATTAAGAAATGGGGCGTTTTTTTCAGCTGCCAGTTCTTCAAAGCACACATTTACCATTTGAAATAAACCTGTGGTGGGTTGATTCTGGCTGGATGCCAGGTGCCCTCCAGAGCCACTCTATCACTCCCCCTCCTCAACTGGACAGGGGGAGAGAAAATAGAACAAAAGGCTAATGGGTTGAGATAAGGACAGGGAAATCACTCAGCAATTAACCATCACAGACAAAACAAACTTGACTTGGGGAAAAATTAGTTTTATTTATTACCAAACAAATTGGAGTAGTATAATGAGAAATAAAAACTAAAGCTTAAAACACCTTCCCCCAACCACTCCCTTCTTCCCAGGCTTGACTTCACTCCTGATTTTCTCTACCTTCTCCCACTCAGTGGCACAGTGGGGTGGGGAGTGGGAGTTGGGGTCAGTTCATCACACATTACTTCTGCCACTCCTTTCTCCTCAGGGGGAGGACTCCTCACACTCTCCCCTGCTCCAGTATGGGCTCCTTCTAATGGGAGACAGTTTTCCATGAACTTCTCCAAAGTGAGGCCTTCCCATGGGCTGCACTTCTTCATGAACTGCTCCAACATGTGTCCTTTCCTCAGCACGCAGTCCTTCAGGAACATACTTCAGGTCACAAGTCCTACCAGCAAACCTGCTCCAGCATGGGTTCCTGTCTCCATGGGACCATAGGTCCTGCCAGGTGCCTGCTTCAGTGTGGGCTTCCCATGGATTCACAGCCTCCTTTGGGCATCCACTTACTCTGGCTTGGGGTCCTCCACAGGCTACAGGTGGACATCGGCTCCACTGTTACTGCCCATGGGCTGCAGGGGGACAGCCTGCCTCACCATGATCTTCACCACAAGCTGCAGGGAAATCTCTACTTTGGCACCTGGAGCACCTCCTCCCTCTCCTTCACTGACCTTGGTGTCTGCAGAGTTGTTTCTCTCACATCTTCCCATTCCTTTTTTCTTGACTACTGCAGTTGCTGTTGCACGGCAGCTTTTTCCTCTTCTTAAATATGTAATCCCTGAGATGTTACCACTGTCACTGATGAGCTCAGTCTTGGCTAGTGGTGGGTCCGTCTGGGTGCCGGCTGGCACTGGCTCTTTCAGATATAGGGGAAACTTCTGGCAGCTTCTCACAGAAGCCAGCTCTGTAGCCCCCCTGCTACCAAAACCTTGCCATGCAAACCCAATACAAAACCATTTTACATCTGACAGGAAACATTAAAAAATGTTCAACTGGGTCAGCACTTGAGTAACTGATTCTTATGGAAATTTACTGGGACTGTGCATGCTCAGGTGTGCCTTTGAAGAATGAATGGGTCCAAACTTTCTCAGACATCACTTTAGAAAATTGCAAGATTTAATCTATAGCCATAGGATTTACAATGAGCTGAGTCTCTAAACTGAAACTCAAAGGGCCTGACAGAACTCTTTCTGAAGTCCACCTAAATCAGAAACAATGGCAGCTGACCTAACCAAGCACAGATTTGTCTATTTTGACTTTAATGGATACATGTTTGGCAACTGAAGTGGAGTTCATCTGTTTGTGATTCCCATGCAAAATGGATAAACATGTAAGCGTAGGGGTTTGTTTGCAGATGTGGCCTGAATTCTTAAATGAGGGATAGACTTTAGGGACAAAGAAAATTTCAGTCATCAGCCATGAATGTGTGACAGCCTAGACAGCATATGAAATGCAGTGAGAGCT
This sequence comes from Antrostomus carolinensis, assembly GCF_000700745.2. NCBI lineage: Eukaryota > Metazoa > Chordata > Aves > Caprimulgiformes > Caprimulgidae > Antrostomus > Antrostomus carolinensis. The sequence continues at coordinate 58,119 of NW_010297404.1, read as the reverse complement.
GGAAAAGGTTGCCAGTCCCACCGTTTACTGAATTGCTCAAGAATCTTAAGCACAGATTCAAAATTGTTCCTGGACACCAATTTCAATACACATTTTTACCCCTCTATCCAACCTTCCTTATTTATCACATTGCTAAATCATCTAAGATTTTGGATATGCAATTCCTCCTTGTGCTACAAGCTCGTTGCTTTTTCCCGCCTCCTGCCCCCCAGTACCATGGACCTCACTGGAGTGCACTGTAGCTCTTGTCTGGTCCAGATTTCCCACACATTCTCCTGCAAGGTATGCATGTGGGAAGGACAATGAATATCTTTATTTTCCCATAATGTTGGATAATGATGCAGCTCTTAGACTATTTTGGCATAGCCTCTATTGGCTTCAACTAGATTAGTCCAGGACTAAGGTATTCCTTCTCAACAGAAGTAACAATATCAAAACTGAGTTTACAATATGTGACTCAAAAGAAAATGTTTCCCTTTAAATCCCCTTTTCCTTCCTTTCCCACTTACTTGCCAATGTTAGCCACCATAATGCTTATATATGATGAATAAGCTCTGTCTTTATTGAAGGTATCTTGTTACAGTTGTTTATTTATTCTTTTTCTTGGAATGTTCAGAAAAGAAGGAAGTTAATTTGCCTTCTTAATATCTCAAGATTTTCACAAATACTATTGGTCATTTTCTAAAAAATCAGACACATAACTGCAAAATGTAGAAGCACGAAAGTTTACTTGATCACCACAATAAACCAAAAAAAGGAATGGTGAAAATATTTTGGCTAATTTAACTGACATTGGAAATCCTTAAAACTATAATTTCAAATGTTTTACCAATTGCTAAGGCAAATGCAGTATTAGCAGTTAGTAATAGAGAAAACTATTTTCAGCAGCTGCAAAGAATCACTACTTGTCAATGAAAGCAAAGGCTGGTACATTAAAAATAATGGCACTTTGATAACTTCAAGAATATTTTAAGAAAAGTGTTTTTTCCCATGTGATATCACAGATGTTCTTATTGTTCATATAATTTTACTGTCCTAATTTATTATTAATATCTTGCAGTGATATTTTTTTTAAATCAACTCATAGAACTGTTCATAAAAGGAGTTTATATCAAAAGCTGAAAGTAACTTAATTTGAACCTCAGCTTTAACAGAATTGATTTTTGACATTGTTCATCTATTCACATGAAGAAAATATTACTTTAATTTTTTTAGCCACTCCTGCAGGCACTCCAGTCTCTTAGTTACCTTTGTGATCCTGAGCTAGACTCACACCAGTAGTTCCATGACTCTCTTCTGTTGGGTAGCTCGGTACTCCAGATGTGGCCTCACCAATGCTAAGTATATAGGAAGGGTCAATAAAGGAACAGTAAAGGATTTAATAAAAACTGAACAAGTTTTGAGGCCTGTCTTTTTAATCACAGAATCACAGAATGTTAGGGATTGGAAGAGACCTCGAAAGATCATCTAGTCCAATCCCCCTGCCGGAGCAGGAACCTAAATGAGATCACACAGGAAGGCGTCCAGGTGGGTTTTGAATGTCTCCAGAGAAGGAGACTCCACAACCTCCCTGGGCAGCCTGTTCCAGGGCTCTGTCACCCTCACTGTAAAGAAGTTTCTTCTCAAGTTTAAGTGGAACCTCCTGTGTTCCAGCTTGCACCCATTGCCCCATGTCTTATCATTGGTTGTCGCTGAGAAGAGCCTGGCTTCATCCTCGTGACACGCACCCTTTATATATTTATAAACATTAATAAGGTCACCCCTCAGTCTCCTCTTCTCTAAGCTAAAGAGCCCCAGCTCCCTCAGCCTTTCCTCATAAAGGAGATGCTCCACTCCCTTAATCATCTTTGTGGCTATGTGCTGGACTCTCTCAAGCAGTTCCCTGTCCTTCTTGAACTGTGGGGCCCAGAACTGGACACAATACTCCAGATGTGGCCTCACCAGGGCAGAATAGAGGGGGAGGAGAACCTCTCTTGACCTACTAACCACACCCCTTCTAATACACCCCAGGATGCCATTGGCCTTCCTGGCCACAAGGGCACAGTGCTGGCTCATGGTCATCCTGCTGTCCAGCAGGACTCCCAGATCCCTTTCCCCTACACTGCTCTCTGATAGATCATTCCCCAACCTATACTGGAACCTGGGGTTGTTCCTGCCCAGATGCAGCACCCTACACTTGCCCTTATTATATTTCATTAATTTTTTTCCCCACCCATTTCTCCAGCCTGTCCAGGTCTCGCTGGATGGCAGCACAGCCTTCTGGTGTGTCAGCCACTCCTCCCAGCTTTGTATCATCAGCAAACTTGCTGACAGTGCACTCTGTTCCCTCATCTAGGTCATTGATGAATATCTTGAATAGTACTCGTCCGAGTAACTTCAGTAATTTTCTTAATTAAAAAGAAAAAAAAGCTGATATATAGTTGGCAATATCCCAAGGGGTATTTTTAATGAGCTGCATTGCTTATGCTATGGGTTACTCTTATTTTTCTAACAATTTATTTTTCTATCATATGTAGTCCGTAAAAATGGTTGTATTGTACTTACCTTCTGCCTGTAGCAGCAGGGTGCCATCATCACACCTTGTTGTTGTCTATATTGTCTTGAAAAAAAAAAAAAGTTATGATATCAAGCATTTGCTAGAACCATTTTCTTCATCCACCCAGCTTCCATTTCATGTCACACCTGACAGTTTCCCATGAGCAACTGAGAAACTTCTACATAAACTACCATAAGCTTGATTGCTGCTGTCATGCTGGTCCATGCAAAAAAATTCTCTGCTCACTCTGGAGAGCACAGAGCCTTTGTATTTGAGGATATGAGGAAATTTTACTGTTGCTGTCACTGTTATGGTCACTGTGGAAGTATGAATGAGGTTTGACCAACTTAACAATACATGAGCTAATACTTAGGGTAAATGTGAATTGCTATTGCTCTATTGCTCTATCTCTTCTGCAAGCTTTGTGTACACACAATGAACAAGTTTCAGATACTGTTCCCTGGATAACGTGACTGTGAAGGATATATAGGATAAAATCACCTTTCTATACCACATTTTTAAGTATACAGCATAATCCTAGGTGTATTTTTTTAGGTAGACTAGAGAGACTCCAGAAATATGTTTTAAACTGAAATTCATATTTATTTTTTAAATATTTATTTTAATTATATGTATTTCAGTACAATTGCCTAAAGCTTACAAAGAAGTTTTGGATTTCTTTGATTTCAGTGTTGAATAAATGTAAACTAATGTTCCTTCTCATAGAGATGACAGGATTTTATCTAAAACAAGCTTGTTTGGAAAATGAAATATGTTTTGGCACATACAGCTTAGATTTAATTATCCTGGGAAAGGGAACACATCCAGCTTTTGTCATGAGTAGTCTTTTTTCTTCATCTGACAATAAACCAGATGTTTTCTGCAGTAACTTTAGTACATGAGATGAAGGAATCTCCACTGAAGTCTGAGGGAGTTCCTTTTTTGCCTCAGAATTTGTATCCAGTCCTTGTCCTGAGAGAGTGAGATCCTTGTATTATTTCTAGTTTTATTGCACAACTCTGAAACAGTTGCACAGCAGATAAGGTACTCCAGCATCACAGTGCATCAAAACCTGTGAAACATTGGAGTCCTTTGTTAAAAGGTTGACAAACTTTGATAGATACTTTCATTCGTGCCATCAACTTCTGCGAGTCTATTTTGCAGTCGATACTCAGTACGCCTTTGCTATTAAAAATGCTCATTAAGTGGCAAACATTTGCTATTTATGTAGCTACTAGTTCAGTCTCCCAGAAGTTTGTTCTCCATATCCTTCTCTGGTTTTCACATGACAGCCTCCAACCTCTCCAAACTTGATTAATGTCACATTTTAAATATGAAACTGTATTCACGATTTTTATTTGACATGTCTAACTCGGTGTCTGGGAACAGCGCACACCCACATGCACACAACATTATGGTCAATCTTGTTTGTTTCTGAGCTACATATGTTCTTCTGACAAGTGCTTTTCTTTGGGCCCAGTCCTACCCTCTGAGATCTGTCCGTACTTGTAGTGCTTCCCGTTTCCCTGATTTTTAGCCTCGTCTCATCTCTCTGCTTCAACAAATGGAAGCAAAAAAAGTTATTTCCCCTGTTCTCACACCAACCATTATACTAGACATAGTATAAGACATGAAAGTTGGACAAAGTGATGACAGAACTTACAAAGGTCTTTCTGCATGTTTTCTAGCTGACCGTAACCAGAGAGTCCATAGTAAAACTGTCTAATCATCACTTTGTTAACTTTGTCTCCTTCACACCTGCCTTCCCTATCATATTTGTTGTCATAAATGTATTAAAGACAACAAGAAATCATTGCAGCCAGTCTTTTTTTGTTTAGTAAAGTTGCTGCTGGTGTAAGGATGGAAGCTATTACAGGATAATGCAGCACCTTGGTGCTCATCTATTATCTTTGCATAACTTTTGATAGTTTCCTCAGTGCTATATAAAAGGTGCGGACACAATTCTGGAGGCTGTGATATTATAAGCTACATAATTGGTGAAAACAGTCTTAGAGTTCCTTGGAAGATAAAATGCATAATCTAGTAGATCCCTGTTCTCAATTTTCTGTTAATAAAATAATCTGTTCTATGGTGGGAGATGTTCTTGTTTTAGGATTACTCATCACTTTTTCAACAGTCTTTTTTTTCCTGGCCTGATAATGAGATAATGCATTCAGATCATTTACACGTCCATTAGAATAGGTTGGTAAATCGATGTAAAATTTAGGAGAAAAAGCATGAATTCTGTCTTGAGGTTTGTGATCAGGGTTCAGCCTTGCAACTAAACAGTTATTAAGTGTCATTGAGTACATGACCAAGCCTAATACAGACTCTGTATATGGGCCACACTTTTTAAGAGGGCTATAACAATTCGGTAGAAGATCAGAGAAGTACTACAAGAATTATACAAAATATGAAAAAACCTCATACTTGAAATTCTATAACAAGATCCTTAAAAAAGTGCAACTTATTAGTTTACCCAATTGGCAATTGAGTGACTAAATAATATTTTTTTCCTGCATGGAAAGATGATTTCTGGTACAGGCTGGTTTTTTAGTTGAACAAAATAACTCATCACAGCAACTTAGGAACTTAGTGCTAGACAAATTCAGAGAAGCAGAACAATGACTATTTTCTAATCTAAAGAATAATTTGTGAGGTCATTAAGGGATGACTTTAAGGACGGCTCTCTCTGTCATTAAGGGATTTCCTGTCAAAGGATTCTTCTAATCTAATTTAAATGTCTAGAAGTGAGCAACTAAAGTCTGAGCAAATCTCCTTAGGCTCTTTTGGAAAGCTCACGGTCACCTTTTGAAAGCTGTTGATCTTCCTGAGCTTCATTGTGTGTTTTAGAATGGAATTCAAAGGCAAACAGTGTGCTACATGGAAAAAGGCACAGGAATGTCAACGTTTTAAAATGGACTATCATTCTGCTGATTTCTTTTTTAAATCCTATGTGAAAATGAACTATCAAAAACTTTGCAGCTCATTCATAGTATTTGGAAAAAAACATTCTGCAGAGTATGCAACATGCAATATTCTATACAATATACTCTAAATGCTCAGAATTTTTGAAAGGAGGTGGCTATATTCAGTAGATAATATATTTGTATTTAACTGAAACAAGAGTCAGAAGGATGCTTTATATATGAGCAGTTCTGGATGAGTCTGTGCTGCTGTACACAAGCGTGCCTTCTCCATTTGTTAGATGAGGTACACCTACATTGCTTGGATTCCTTTCAAATATTTGCTCCTGTATAACAATTTTGAAATAAAAGTTACACTGGTTACTCTTCTCCAAGTCAGAAACTATTTCAGTTCTCTCCTCCACATCTTCCAGAACGAAAATCATCTCAGTTTCTCTGTCTCTTTACATGTAGATGTTTAAAGGTAATGCTTGTAATTTATCCTGGCTGCATGATGCGTCGGGATGTACAACGGCTGAATGACGACTTGAAAGTTGTGTAAGCGTTTAGATGTGTGTTACTGGAAGGTCTAACCACGTGAATTCTTTCCAAACCCAGACTTTTATTCTCTAATTTCCTTTTGTTGCCCTCTTGCCAGTAGGTTATAGATCTAGTACTAGAGAAAGTAAACCTGCAACGCTAACTGTGCCAGAACAGCAAAGAACAACACATCATCGTTCACGATCTGTATCTCCTCACCGTGGTGACGATCAGGGCAGGACCCGTTCACGTTTACCAAATGTGCCATTACAGAGGTAGGCAGCCTGAGTTAGTGAAACACTGGATGGTTTCAAGTTTGTATAATCTGTCGCTATTAAGTTAGCTTTTGTTTTGCAGCTTTTCACAATTTTAAACCTTTTTTTGTATCTTAATTTAAGTGTGTAATATTTGTACTTGATGTATGCTTTTATTAATCATTCAAGAGCACTCATGAGGTGAATCATAACTTTGTAAAACTTGCCTCTTCTTTACTGGTAATTTCTGTCTGATTCATTATCTGTGTACCATAACTAATATGTAGGTTTGGAAATGTTTTTTTCAGTCAGTGGCTGAATCTTGTATGAAGCCACTTGAGTATATTTGTAGAATAATAAATAGTGGTGTATTCAAATTGTATAGTAACTATGAATTGAGCTAATTTTGAATTAACAGCAAGCTGAAATTACCAATTCTATTTATAGTGTGACATTTTAAATGAAAGAAGTGAAAAATACTTTACAGAATCACAGTGATTTATAAACCTCTATTTTCTGCATTTACTGCTTTTGATATACAGCCTGTTAATCGGAGAATACTTTTTGAGCTTTTCATTTGCATGCTTTATGCTTTTTTTGAATAGTGCCATACCATACAGACTATTTAAGCACAAAACTTCACTCACTTAATTTTGCTTGTTTTATTGAGCAGGGCAATAAGCTTTTCTTGCAGCCTCTCATAGAACCCTAAAAATCAGCCAGTTTTTACCAGTTTACCTTTCCTCCGATTTCTAGGAAGCTTTGTTGTTGAATTACTGTGGGAGCTTGAAATGTTGCACTAGAAACATCATTGCCCACTAGCTGTGTTAGTTTATTGAAAATCTACCCTTCTTAGCTGAATTTTGTGTACAAAATTCTGTGCTACAGTACTGTCCTTATCCATCGTTTCTGTGGGGTTTTTGTTTTGTTTTGTTTTGTTTTTTTAATTCCAGCACTGGTTATTTAATGCAAGAAATCTGTGATGTTTCAAAGTGATGCTATGTTTTGGAAAACCAGCTTCTCCTCCCAGTTGAGAATCCTGATGATCTTGGTTCTGCTTTTCCATCCTCTATGCTATACATACTGTTCTTGTGCATTCAAATTTTCTGTGCTTCTTAAGTCTCTGCATGCATCGCCCTCTGTTACATCAGTTCTTACAGATGAAGCTATTTCACTACCCACCAAATCACTTTCTGTTGCATTTCTCAGTAGTGCGTCCTTAACAGGTAGAAGAGTATGGCTGTACATAAAACAGACTGGGACACTGACTCATTTTTTTATAGTAGAGAGAATGAGGGCTCCTCAGTCTCTTTTGTGAACAATTATATGTGCTCTTGTTGTATCTTTCTATCTACAAGCGCAATGCAAAAATAATTATTTCATAGTCAATTCCATGTATCCTTTCATTTTATACTTTGGAAAACTACTGCTTCTTGTTCCAATGGCAATTATTAAACTAAGGGAAGAATCTACCTTTCAAACAGTAGTTTCTTTTCTTGTTCTTTTCCATGTGAGAGGGCTTTAAATTACTGTCATGAAGGTCATACACTACCTGCATTTATACAAAATTGTATCACTTTTGTATAACACTTAGTCTGAGATTGATAAAATCTGCTGCAAGTTCCCATATCCCATCCCAGAATTTCTTAAAGAATACTTGGAGATACCTGCAAAAAGCTGATAGCCCAAAATGAGCATTAAAAATCTGACTATGAATATACAAATGCATAAAACTTAATTTCATGTGAGGTATTTTCAATTTCTGTGTTATCTCAGTTATTCTTTAAGTACAGGCTTTGAAAATTCCATTAGTGAATCCATCAATGTACACAGAAACAAACATGTATTTCTAAATATGGTACAAATAGCTGCTTTCTATAGTTAGAGGTGGAATTTAAAAAAAAATAATCTTACGAACTGATATTTTTTTTATAAGTCATATATTAACAATTTAATGATTGAAGACTTGCTTCAACCAACTTGTATTGTAGTCCATTAAGCTGTGTTATTTTTGAGAAAACAAGATTATCATACATATCTCTGCCTTTCAGGAGTTTAGATGAAATTCATCAAATGAGAAGATCACGTTCTCCAACTAGACACCATGATGCCTCCAGAACTCCAGTTGATTACAGATCCAGAGACATGGATAGTCAGTATTTGTCTGATCAAGAAAGGTACATTGTCAGCCTGAACTTGGAAACAAGTTTAGAAATGTCTTTGTTGCTTTGCCTAATTTTCAAGTGTTCGGTAGAAACACGACTGATAGTAATGGGGAAGGGAGAGGAGTCATCCTAACTGACAAATCTAATATAATGGTTAAACTATCTATGCCTCTGTTTTGGTAAAACTGTGCTCCAGTTGACGGTAACAGCAGGTATCTAGACTAGCAGTTCTTGGGTGTGTGTCCTAGAGTTTGTTTCATGAATGAAGCCCAAAGATTTTTGCTAGGAAACTATAAATCTACATGTATGCCCTAGCTGTTCTTGTAACTCTGAATTGATCTGTTTCGGTAGGCAGCAAAATAACCAGGCATGCGTTCCTACTAGTTGAGAGTTGCATATGCTATGATTTGCATTCCTGTGCTTATAGATTTTGGACATCTATATATGCAGTCTCACAGCATCTTATGTAACGTTCCAGTGAACTTGGTACAGTATCAAGCATTGCAAGGATAGTTGCGGTGCTTGTAATTAGCAAAAATCTCCAATCTTATATGCGTGACACATACACTTCTTTCCCTGGAATACATGCAGTGGCTACAGGCCTCAGAGAACCGATGGTCTGTCCTAGTAGCTATAGTTTTCAGATATCTAGGAATATATTCTAATAAAATGGAAGAAAATGAGAATTGCTGTTTAGTTTATAGCTGAAAAAAGCTCAAAAAGGTATTTCAGTTCAGTATTTGGGAAACTTAATAATGAGAGTCATATAGATTATTAATGTTTGTGGGTTGTTTGTTTACTTTGAAAAAAATCATATAGCTAAACTATAATGGCAAACTTTTACCATTTGTATAAGATCAATTGTCCCAGTAATGTCTTTGGATTTTTATTTTTTTTCAGTGAGTTGCTATTTTTTATGAGTAAGGATGACAAAGCCTTTCCAAATGATCCAGTAAATTCAATACCGAACATACATTTCATAGTGATATGAAAACATATACAGAATAAAACATTAAAAACTCTGGAACTCTTTGTCCAGTTTTGAAGCAACATAGAAATTGAATAACAGATGGCTTTTGCAGTAAAACTAGTTCAGTTCTGTGTATGACCTTGCCTGTTTTGCTTTTTTAATGTGGTAACATACATATGAGAATTAATGAGTTATTTGGAACATTTTTAAATTCAACTTTATAGGCAAGAAGTCTGTACAGAATTGTCTAAGTTGGATTGTTGTACTGAATTTCCTTTCAGAGGTGAATTGAAATGCTTTTTAAATGTAGTAGGCAGATTTATAGTTAAGCTAATTCAAGTAATTTCCACTTGTTGCAAATGTTTCATGTTATTATTTATTATAAGTAGTGATATATTAAAAAGATTCCTGAAGATACTTATTGAATTCTTATTGAGCACATCTGAGGAGAAAAAAACATTAACAAGTAGCTTTTTTCAGTATAAATAAATATAGAAAGTTAACTGTGTATAAAGTTTTCTTCCAGTAAAGCCTCAAACCATGGTATAAATGATGATATATGCATGGATTGTGCTTGGAGAGCAGGGCTTGCATTGAGGCTTTCTTGGAGAGGAGCCATCAGACCAGAGCCACAGCAGCAATAGGCTGCTGGATTTCTTCAGAAGAGTAAGACACAGTCTTCGGTTCTTTTCAATGTTCAGAAAACACTTTTCAGAAGTTTAGAGATCAGACATGAAGGATGTATGCGGCTTATTTATAGGATTTAAAGACGGGTCCATATACTTACTCTCCTTGAGTAATAATCTTGTCTGCAGTGGTCTCCTTTTTCATGTTTTCCTTTTCATCTTTCTCAAATTTCTTCAGTTGTGGAGGCTGTTTAACTCTTGCAGGTTTCACTGTCTTTAGTACATAAGATCAGCATCATAGGGAAGATCAAAATTGTGTTTGTTGAGGAAGATTCTCTATCACATGCAAGGATCTAAGAAAAAAATCTTTAGTCAGTATTATATATTAGTATCAATAGTAGTATAAATATAATGTGTTGTTCATTTACTGAACCCTTAATCTAAACAAGTACATTCATATAGATACCATATGTAAACTTGGTTTGAAAGATGAGTAATAACCCAATAGTTACATGGCAGAAACTGTGATTGTTTATTACTTTTGATCATTTTCTCAATGATCTGTAACTCGTCCCAAATTAATATTGAATATTCTGAATTGATCTTTGTAAAAATAATTATTATAGTCTCTAATTAAAGTATCTGGTGTGATAGATTTCCAGTGGAACTGATTTGTCCACTTTACCTTTTATATATATATTTATATACATACATACACGTGTGTATGTGTGTGTGTATGTATGTATAAATCTGTTAGGAAAAGCTTTTTATTAGGAAATCTAGCTAAGCAGTAAACTTTGCTCTGAATTTGGGATCATCATCCAATTTTCAAGGGCATGACCCTTTTCTTCTTTTTTTTTTTTTTTTTTTTTTGGTATTTCTTTCATTCCTAAATAAAATCTGTTAATGTAAGTACCAAAATACTCACAATAGAAAACATTTGTTTTAGAAAAATAATCTCTGTTTTAAATGACTCCAAAGCAGTCTTAATTTATTATAGAACTGTGAGTATCTTCTTACATTATCAGTAAACTACTGTGATGGATTCTTTTGCTTTGTTTTTTTAACTTGAAGACTTAATGTGGATTGGCTATTTTGTATTTCTTTTCTGTATGAATTTTATATTACTGTTTGCTGTGGACCAATTACAATGGCTACTCTTTGACTTAGCAAAGGCAGAGTAAATGTTAACAAAGTACCTTATGATTTAATGTGGACTTCGCATCTCCTTCACAACTCTTAAGAAAATGGTAACTTTTTTCCTAAAATGCATGCTTATTTGTAATTTGGAAACTTGCATATAAATTCTGACAGTCCTCTGAGCTTATGAATGCAAATTTTGCTTAAAAAAACCCTCAAAACCAAAAAACAATTCAGTTCACCTTTAATACATTTTGTTGCATCAAAATCAGGCTAGTGGTTCCAGATGCAAACTTAAATCTCACACATGACTCACAAGCCATTATTTCAAGCTGCCCAGTTTAGAATTTTAGATATTACCTATACTGCATCACTTAAATGGGTCATTTTAAAATGGCATGAAGCATAAAACACATTGAACAACTGCTGCTTTATCTACTTTGTAATTTTTTCTCTCTTTGTCACCATAGTACTTCATATGATTCCCTGCTTATTTTAAAATAACATGTTTCCATGAAGTTTAGCTTTAAATTCATATTTATGATAATTAGGAGATTTGGAGCTGGATATTTCTGATTGTGTGAAAGTGCAAAAAACTACAAGATTACTTCAAGGGATATTTCATATCATAGTCATATTTACCATAGACATAAATATGTATTAATTTTACCATCTTGCTGGCTATAGAATGTGTTTGGTTACAGTAAATGAAAAATAGAATAGACAGCTGTTTTTCTCTATTGGAAACAATAAGAAACAATAAGTGTGATTAGCAGGGTTGTTGTTTTTTGGGGGTTTTTTTTGTTTTTTTTTGCATTAGGATTAAATTACAAAATATTGTCAAGAGCTATGAGTCAGAATTTATATTTGTCCAAATGTAATATTTCCAGTGAACATTTTCTTTTTTCCCCTCAGAAGGATGACTGGTTGCTCTTCCCATAAATCAATTGGCATTAAATTAGTAGCAAACCTGCCCTGCTCTTTTGTGTATGTTTTTGTGGCTTAGGAAGAAAAAAAAATCCAACAAAACAATAGGCATCATTCTTCTTTTTTTTTTTTTATCCCAAAGTATTTCTTCATTAATTAGTTCATGAGAAAAGAGATTTTCAAAGAAGTGTAACTGGTTTATGGATTCTTTTTATCATGAAGAGCTCTGAAAAAGTACTTCTGAATTTTAAAAGGTGTAATCCCACAAAATTACTTGCCATACTAAAAGGAATTATTTATCATAGGCATTTTTTGGCTCATATTCTTTGAGAAGTGCAGTCTGGGTTTGAATATTATCAGACTACCTATCTGGGTGGAAGCTTCTTGGGTTTTTTTTGTTTTCATTTGCATATCATTGGCATAAGTCATGTCATCTAATGCTTCATAACTATATCTGTTTCACTCACCACCCATCCTGTCTGTGCAGTGAGCTTCTTATGCTGCCCAGAGCAAAACGAGGAAGAAGTGCAGAGTGCCTACATACCATCAGGTAAATACAGGAATTCGGTCGTCATGGACACGTCTGGTTAGTTGTCGATACTTTGTGTGCCCAACTCTTTTCTATAGCAGTATTTAGTCCCAGTAAGTGAAGATTTTCCTAGTGTCAGTTGTTCATTTTTGTTCATTTTAATTCATATTGAAATGTGTTTATGTGGTTGTGAACTTCAGTAGTAAGGATTAAAGCAGTTGAAGAAATTCTGATTTTGCAGTTGTATTTTGTGATAGACTTTCTGTCTAGTCACAGAAGTCCTGGTCTCCCAATGCATGACAGTGGTGTTATAACGTCAGACATTCCTTTTTATTTGTTTTTATGTTTTCTTTTATTTGCATTTTTATTTTTATATTACAGCCACACATAAGCCAACCATCGATACTCGTGACACCTAATCTCATGCTGATTTTGGTTTCCTTGTAGAAGAAAGAACAGTAATTAATAAGGGTTTACTAGGAACCCCAGATTTGAGGGGTCTCATATTACTTGGTTTTATATCTACAAATTGTGCTATAAATTAGATCCAGGCATAAACTTTGTAGTTTGAGCTCATCTTCAATCTTCGTTAATCTCTTGATCCAGAGCCTGGAGCTCCCTGTCTCAACTCTTCCCAGTGTTGTGAAACTGAACAGGACTGAAATGTCTTTATCTAACAAATCTAATTCTGCTCCCCCCCACCTTTTTTTTTTTTTTTCACCACATCTGTTGACCTTGTTAAAAATACAGATCAGATTGTGTAGAAAGTTTAGAATCAATAAAAATGTAGGTTGAAGTTGAAGGAGTGTACCATTCAGCTACTTCAGCCAAGTAGTTAGCCATTTTTCTGTTAGGGATCTGGGTGTTGCTAACAGTTTTACATCAGTGCTATGTTTTTAAAACAATCAAACTTTTAAAACCTCTAATGTACTTGTTCATTTACTTAGTGTAGAATTTTCCCTTACAGAGTAGAGTTTTTGGTTTTTTTTAATATGCCTCAGTTGCTTTCTCTTCATCAAATTTGAAGCACTATTGAAGATGCTGTGACAGGGTTCTAGGGTACAGTAGTATAAAGGTAAAATGATAAATATGAAAATTTTCAAAACAATCTGTGTGTCAGTGAAGCTGTTAAATTAAAACTTAAGTTTTTATTATCAGTAAAAAGAGTTTCATGCTTATACTTCAGCTAAAAACCCCTTTTTCCTCAAAATGTTAGGTTTTAAAGGTTAATGATTTATTTCACTCCTTGTTATTTTATGTCTGTTTATTATCATATAACAGCAATCTTTCCTGCCTCCTTCCTATGGCCTTTCTCTTTCCACTGCATCTTTTATATCTTCACCCCCCTCCTTTCCCCCAGCTATGTGCTTTTTCCTTTCCTTGTTAAAGATTAGAACTTTAATTAGAGTTCTTCAATGACAATTGAGGTCACTGAGGGATGACCTTATTAATGTTTATAAATATGTAAAGGGCGAATGTCAGGAGGATGGAGCCAGGCTCTTCTCAGTGATGCCCAATGGTAGGACAAGGGGCAATGGGTGTAAACTGGAACACAGGAGGTTCCGCTTAAACTTGAGAAGAAACTTCTTTACAGTGAGGGTGACAGAGCCCTGGAACAGGCTGCCCAGGGAGGTTGTGGAGTCTCCTTCTCTGGCGACATTAAAAACCTGCCTGGATGCCTTCCTGTGTGATCTCATTTAGGTTCCTGCTCTGGCAGGGGGATTGGACTAGATGATCTTTCGAGGTCCTTCCAATCCCTCACATTCTGTGATTCTGTGACAATGCTTAAATTCTTACTTAATTCACAAAGTAAATATTTTATGATGAACTACTGATGTGCTTGGCCAAACCTAATGGATTTCCAGTAGTTACAAATCTACTAACCAATCTGTCCAGTTAACTAGCTAAATATTGTGCATGGGCACCAATAAAGGTAGGTAGGAGTTACATTGAATTCAAAGAGTACAGCCCTTTATTACCTTTTTCCTTATTGTAATTATTACTGTTATTTTTTTATGATCAAGAAGAGTAACAAATTCACCCCTTTAAAGTAACGGTTATGGTATATTATAAAACTGAGTGGTACTTTTAATAATGTATTGAAGGTGAATATAAAGGCAATAGAACACAGTAGACTGATTTTTAAGTTTAACTCTGAGGCTTATACAGCCTGCTCCAAGTTTAAATAATACCCAGAAAACTGCCAAAATCCATCCTTGACAGAATAGTCCCAAAAACCCTTTCAACAAAAATTTGGTCTGCACATTGGTTGCCATCTTTTGTCCTTTCTCATTTGTAGTGTTCTTTCCGATTTATTCATGTGAGAAACTTTATAAGGCTCTATCCTTGTTTTCTAGACAGGTTGTTGAATAATATTTAAATTAAATTGTTGAGACAGCTTCAACTTCAAATGGGAAGGAAATGTTAAGGATTTAATGTTAAATGAAAGAAATACTAATATGAGATAGTCCAAGCTATAAAGTTAAGATCTGTGGTTAGTTTAATACACCAGTTCAGAATAACACTAGTCCTAGCTGTCCATCCTGTGCATCTGTATGCAGTTATTGACTAATAGCAGAAATGGTGGAAGGACATACGTATCTATGCCACAGACCATGGGTGGTCACAGACCATGTCTTAGGTCACACCCACTTTGATTGGTAGTATCTGCTAGTACACCAGGATTGACCTGATGGACAACAAATCCTTTATTCCAACTTTATAATGTCACAGTCACCTCTGGTAGAGATGTCAGCAGTGACGACCACTAAACCTGTACAAGAAGGGTCAAAGCTCCTCTGTTACATCCCTCAGGGTTTTACAAACACTAGGGTTTCCAGGCAGAGATTTGTTTCATCTGTCTGTGACACAGCCAGGTTTGTAATGTTGATCTGCTGTGCCTAGGTCCAAGACTTAATGGGAATCAAAATGTCCTGTTGGGACAGACTGTTCTTGAAGCTGCAGAATCCTTAAGGCTGTTGGTCCTTTTGCTAATAGCACCACAGCTCTGTCCTGGTAGGGTGTGTGGAAAATTGTTAGAACTTGGTTATTAACCCTGAACCATTAAATGGTCATGATTCCTGTTTGGCAGCCACTGTCTGCCTTTAAATTTCTCTCTTGTTCATTGGATAGAGCTGGATAATAATCATAGAATCATAGAATGGTTTGGCTTGGAAGGGGCCTTAAAGATCATCTAGTTCCAACCCCCCTGCCATCAGCAGGGACACCTTCCACTAGACCAGGTTGCTCAAAGCCTCATCCAGCCTGGCCTTTAACACTTCCAGGGAGGGGGCATCCACAACTTCCTTGGGCAACCTGTTCCCAACCAGCAAACATCTCTGGTTCTAAAATTTCATGCACTGTAGGCGATAATATTAAACAGTTGTCATATAGCATCTCAGAATGCTGCTCTTCTGGCTGATAAAGTAGATCTCCTAAGTTTCTTTAATTAGTTTATTATTAATAGAATTTAATTACTGTTAGATTTTGAAGCTGATACACCACTTCAAAAAGACTTACACATTAAAAAATGCCAGATGCTAATACATCTATAATTGAGTTTGTGATACTGTCCCCCAGATAGCTGTCACAGCAGTTGAGTTGAGAAAAACATATCTTGAGAATTCTACTCATTACAGCAATAAAATGTAGTAGAATATTATGCGTTTGTTTTATGTTCTGGTCAGTCTTGCCTTACCTTTACCTGTCTTTTTATTTCTGGCATGGTTTTGTGTTCTTTTTTCTTTTCTGTTCCCCCACATTCAAGAAGTTCTGATAGGCACTATAAAACATTACCACCCAAGATGCCTTTACTAGAAAATGGTACCCATTGGAACCTATACAGGTAAGAAGTGTTTAGAGTCCACTTTAAGTAGTTAGTTCCTTTCTAAAAAATAGTCTCACCTTGTTAAAAAAAAAAAAAAAAAAGTTTCATACAGTTTTTATAACTGATAAGGGATATAATCCTAAAATAACTTCATATAACTATCTGAATTAACCCCTACATTACAAAAAAAAAAAGAAAAAACAAACCACTTTGTATTAGGTAACATTTTTTTCGCTGTTAAAATTACACATCGCCTGTTTTTCTTTGTTACATGCTTTTGTTTGTGCATATGATTTTGGTTACATGTCAAATTTATTTTAATTTTGTTTAAATAATTTTAATTTACAAAGCTCAACTCTTCCTGCATGTGCTAAGACCAAATCAGTGATTAGACAGGATATTACACTCCTTCGTGATTGCCTTAATTCACAAATACCGAACTTTGGAGATTATCTACTGGTTAGGTAAGAAACTGAGGATTAATTCCCCCCTCCTGTTTGGTATCTCATATGGATTTGCAGAATAAAAGAGCTTCACTGTAAAGTGGTTTCACATAAAAGTAGTGTATTACGTCTTTTTATGTTGGCCTAAGATTTACTGCTCTTAATAAGAATTGAAATTTATTGTTTGGTATTTCTCATTCCGCTTTCTTATGAGTGGATATTGTTCTGTCTCATTCAGTTTTAAACATTTCAATGATCTTAGCAAAAAATTTCTAGCAGTCTTTTGTTTGCTTTTATTTTCTAAAAAAATTTTGGCACTGTCATCCAGTCAACTCTTTTATGTTCCCTTAATTAAATCATTGTGATTCTACATTTTCTGTAGAGAGAGCATTATTTTATGAGTTAATATCTAACATTGTATTCCTTTCTTTGTTTTCTTTTTCTTTCTCTTCTACCATTGGATGCAATGCACTGGCACTAGTGAACTACAGCCCTCCCTTGACAGGGCTAGGAGTGCTAGTACCAACTGCTTGAGACCAGATACTAGTTTGCATTCACCAGAACGAGAAAGGTATAACATAAAAACTTATGGATTTCTTGTCATCTGTGCTGGTGATCTTTATCAATTTTGTTTTAATTCATATGAGTATTCTACATTCTTGTACATTCATGTCTGCTTTGGTATTTGTAGACATTTTTGCTCCTATATCCATGTATGTCATGTAAATTGTGCGTTGGAGTTTGTAACCGCTTCTGGCTTCTTCCCTTGTTTCAGTTCAAGCTGATGTCATTGTTTGCAAAAGTCCTCAGTATGCTGATAATAGCTATGCAGTGTTAAGCATTTTGACAAAGTAGCATTTGGTTGTTAATCTTCATCATCATTTGCTAAAAAGTATTGTTTTTTGCCTGTTCTTTGGACTGCTAATAAGGTGATGACATAATTTATAAATTACGACAAAAATGTCATATTTCAAACCAGGACTGTATTTTGTATAGTAGTGTATTTTCTACAACACAGCCAAACTTCATTGCTTTCTTAATCTAATCTGCTGCATCTGCTTTTGCAATTACAAGGCAAATCACTGCATTAAGCTTTTTTCACTCTGTGATATTATATTAAGGCTCACACAAGTCTAAAGAATACATGTTCACAATTTCAATGAAATATTGTTGTGTCACATACATTGTGTAGCCATTTTATGGATGCTTTCTGAATTTTTAATATTACAATAGCTTTGTTCAAAATCTTAGGTGAACCAAATAGTACTGCTGTGTTTGACAGATGGGATTGTTTTAGAAGAGAAGTTTTCGTCTGTTTTTTTTGCTAAGAACTACACCATTTGAGATTTTAGTTTCTCTAAAGGCAATAATAGGCTCCCATTGAGTGAGAATGTGGTGGAATTACAATTTCATCTGTGCAATACATGTTCACCTGGTGTGGTACTTAACAGTACAAAGTCGCTTTGTTCATCAACCCACAGTGTGGTGGGTATAACAGTTGCAGCAGTTGTATTATTTTGGCAGAGGACCTGTAAAGAAAGGCAATAAGAACGTACTTTTCTCTTTGTGATAAGGTTTCTCCTGAGTTTTTTGTGAAATTTCCCTTTCCCTCTTCCCCACTTCATGCTGCACCTTGATTGGAACTGTGTGCTTCTCAAGGTGTGCCCCTGTTGCAGAGTGACTAATGTTCTGCTGAGATGTCTCAGATGGCCCTACAGTAGTTCCTTTTTAAGACTGAGCTCAAGATATCATACATAATATATACATGGTTATTAAAAAAAAATTACAGAAATAAGGCCACTCTGAATGAAATACAGAATATAATTCTAGATTTAAAAAAAAAAAAAGTAATAACTAAGTGTGTAGATATATTTGGATGTATTCACCTAGAAGCAGCTGTTTAATGTAGTAATGTATGGACATGAGCAGTATGTTTTGTTCTTTTATTTCAAGATGCCACCCGTCAAGGTGAATATTCAATGAAACAGTAACTGCTAGTGGTAAACTATCTAGTTAAAATATTATACTCAAAACTACACCTCTCACTGGTGTTAACTAGTTCTGTTATGTCTTTATAATTCACGTCCAGCAAGCCCTGCCCAATAGGCACTGCACAAAATCTGCAGCATTTTTTCAGAGTTCCTCATAAGGGG
The DNA here is from genome assembly GCF_000700745.2 of Antrostomus carolinensis. NCBI lineage: Eukaryota > Metazoa > Chordata > Aves > Caprimulgiformes > Caprimulgidae > Antrostomus > Antrostomus carolinensis. The sequence continues at coordinate 39,104 of NW_010297404.1, read as the reverse complement.
AAGCATTTTGTCTTTGTTAACAAACTGCTACTGCTACTAAACACATGGTTTTGCCAAATCATCTGTGGGCCTGTTCCAGAAAAATGGTCCATCACTATGAAACTTTTACTTCTTTGATTTTAGAAGTCCTAAATAGGTCCTTTTGACTTGGGATCCTTCATAGGGATGCAGAAAAGCTCTTTTTCAGGAAATTCATATTCAAATTTTCAATGATCGTTTTGTTGAAAATAATGAGAGCTGTGTGGCTCTGACAGAGGATTAAGGACCTGCTTCTTTTTTCTTTTCTTCTGATATAGATGATGCTTTTCCAATACAGCCCAATTTTTGGAGGAAGATGTTATATTTAATGTATAAAAAACATCTTTTTTTTTTTTTTTGAGGGGGAAGCTAATTTTAGATTTCATTCCCCACTGTTGAATGTATCTGCTTATACTTTAACATGAGGTTAGTGAACAGTTGCGTGTAATGATAGAGGAGTCTGTAGTCTGAAGAACACAGAATTAAGTTCAAAGTATGTAGAAAGCATTTTGTTTCTGTGCTGGACAAGGCAAGAAGAAGGGAGTTTTAAAATACAGTAAGATAGATTCCTCTTAAAAAGTAGGAAAGCTCTTATGAAAGCAAGTATAATGAAACACTTCAGTAGATAATATGGAAAAGTTTGTCTTGACTTCATTACTGGAGGCTGTCTAACAAGAGATTAGACAAACATCTGTCAGGTTTAGAGTTGGTTCTGCTTGTAGCAAAAAGAAACACTGTATGGTTTTGTGAAGTCCAATCTAGACAGCACCGTTTTATTATTATTATATTTGAGGGACCTATGCTGAAGGTATTGCTAGTTGCTTTCATGGCATTTCCTCTCCACCTCCTGAATGGAATTGTAGATTTTATTTAAAAATTTAGACTTTTAGTCCTCAAAATATAACAATAGACTTCTAAATGTGGCATTGTGTATTTTCTTTAACAAAAATTATTAGTATACTCAACTATGGAAAATTATTTCTACTTTTTCCCCCTAACTTTTTGTCTCAGAGGGTATAAATTAGATTGTATTTGAGATCAAGAGTTAAAATAGTCCACTTGAGCTTTTTAAACAAAATGGTATTGACTATGAGTAACTGATGGACAGTAGAGCCCTATTTCTCTGTGTCAATGATTTGTTGGAAATGGTTTTGATCCTTAAACTTTATATAACATCATTAATGTCGTTGGGAATGGTTGGAGTAGTTACTGTTTTTTTAAGATGCTGTTTTGCCACTAGAAGTCATTTTATTGACCCACATATGTCAGCAGAAAAATACTTTCATTCCATATGAATTTGGGTTATATAAATCTTGTTAGCTGTGCTAAAACAAAAGCAAAATAACAGAAATAAAAGACATTCCTTTTCTCCTGCTCTAAGCTTCATCACTTGAGCAAGGAAAGTCTGTATAACTTGACTGGCAAACTGACTTTGCCTTGACACAGATCTGCCAAAGACTTTGGTAAATGGAATGTTTTGGTACAGGACTTAATCTTTCATATATTTCTCTTGGGCATAGTATACCCTAGGATACTCAAAAGTATCCAGCCCCTGGTAATACATCTATACAGTTGCACCATGCCTACCTTTTCCTTTCCTTTTTTTCCCCCTTCTCCTATTTATTCCAAGCTGGTTTTTTATTTTTGTTTTTTTCCAAAATGATTGTCTTGTTGAAGTTCCTGTGATGAACTTCAAGGCATATGTTAATTTATAGTATAATCATAAATGTCCTCTAATGCCGTTGAATATGTTTTTGCTTCTGCTACTTCCTCTAGCATGATTTTTTTGTTGTCCTTTTCACTGTGTCTCAAAATTTCTGCTTTTTTTTTCTTGTAAATTGGATACAATTTCTTAAGAAGGGAGAAGTTTGTTTGTGACCCCCAGGCTCCAGTCAGGAAAGCATGTAGGCATGGGATTTAAGTACAGTATCACTGATTCAGCAGTGGTTCCTTATCATAATAGCATCTTCCCCAGCTTGATATAGGATTGCAGACAGTGGTAGTTACTTAATAATACATAGTGTGGCTCTTATTTACCATTTAAGTTTCTTGTATTGCAAACAGTTGTTGTCTGTATTAGCAACTAGTGCAAGAGCAGTGTTTGGACTGGTACTACTTGTATGCTTTGGTCCTGAGAGGTTAGTTAATGGAGATCTGAGCAAATAAAACCAAGGGGCATGGCTCAGGAATTAGTTCATGTGCAACAGGGTCAGCGTATCTGCAAAATGCAGCCCAGCAGCTGTGTTAAGTTTGTTCTGAGGTACTTTGCTGCAGTAGGAATCAAAACATTTCAAAGATCTTCCGGATGTTTGCTATCAGCTAGTCACTACCACCTAAACAAGATACAAAGCTCAACTGTTACCTGTTACCTGCTCATAAATAGATAACAGAGAAATTGGAACTGTCACTTGATACAATTAAGACCTGTCCTGATTTCATGTTGATTTTTCCAAGGTTTTTTAATACGTCTGAAGTATTAGGAGTTTATATTGCATGCCTTTAACAGTTATGTTGAATATCACCATTTACATTTAAAATAACATACAGTAAAACAACTCTTTGCATTAAGTATGCAATGTATTTTGTTTCTCATTCTTTTCAACCATGTAAAGGAATAGGTTATTGCATGTTTGTCTGCATTGTACTGTGGCTCATGGTCATTCAATATTCAGTGAAAGGCAGCATGTTCTCAAAGTTCATACTGCATGACCTAATTAATTCTATCAAATGCTGTTTAATATTTGTACTGGATATCAGCATATTAAGGGCTTTGCCTGAGTGCACTGATGCATTAACATTTTCTTTAACTCTTGCTTTGGAGAGAGAAAGAAACTTACTACTAACAACCTGTTTCCTCTTGAAACTTCTGAAATATCTATCTAACTGTTCAAGTGATGCTAATCTCCTTGAAACTTTTGTTATTTGCATGTTCCATAAATTAAACCCTTTTCCTTATTACATGGACTGGAAGGATGCCTCAGAAAGTGAAATATTAGATAGTCATGCAGCTTGTGTAAACATCTTGCTGTTTGTAAATTAATCACTATATTTTGATTTTGTAAGTTGTTATACATACACACTTGCACTTTATAACCACATCACATCCAACAAAATAAGCAACACTAGTCTTTAGTATAGTATATGTAATTCTAAATTAATTTTTTTTTTTTCAAGAAGAAAATAATGTGAGACACCAGCTTTCATTCTCAATTCAGGTCTTTTTTGTTAAATTTAATTATATAGAATAATCTACTGGCCTTTACTGCAGGGATACAGACAAATGAATGGAAGACAAAGCTGGCTGCACACACTTTCAGTATATATTTTTAAATGAAAAAAAACCCCAACCCAGTACTTGTACACAAATGTGTGTAGCTTAGTTGTAGCTAATTTACCCTTACTCTTTCATTACCTTCCAGAAAAGGGTCATTTTATGCCTTAGAATTTTTTTTATAGTTCATAGTCCTACATTTTTACTGAGATTATATTTTTCTGTGCCAAGAGCTAGGAGAGATGGGCTTAAAGTACTAGCCAGTAGTTGACAGAAAGTGAATGTCACATGGTCTTTGAAAAGCTCTCCTAGTATAGAATGACAACTTTCTATGTGAATGACAGGCTTTTGACAGTCTAGCGTTTGAGAATAATTGCAAACTTAATGGCATGCTATGTAAAACATTTGTATTAGTCTAAATTCTGCAACTTTGGGCATACATTCTCTCTACTTCAGCTGTAATGTTTCTGCAGTAAGCAGCCATAAGAATAGTATCCTTGAAAATTAGAAAACTCCTAGAAAAAATAATTAAATGACACACTTTCATTACTTTTTGGGGTATTTTTCCAGTCCCAAATCCCATATATTTAATTATATGACAAACTAAATATCCTATTTTTTTCCTGTTTTGTTGAACGGGCAAACAGGGGTAGATGGTCCCCCTCCCTAGAGAGGAGACGACCTACTAGTCCCAGGATTCATATCCAGCATGCATCTCCGGAGGATGACAGGTACTAGTCAACTCCTCCGAGTTGAAAAGTGGCTTACTGCATCTTGCACTCTTAGAGGAGTATACTGAAATTTAAAAGTATGCATGTATATATAGAGAGAGAAACTTACAACCTCCAGAAGCCCAAAATAAAACAGCAGCTTAGATATCATCTCTGCATTTTGTTGAACTGTTATAAAGCACCAGAGAATTAATGTCTCTTCAAGTTTTCTGTTTGCCTGGATGGTCACAATCTGTGAAATAACATTTAATACAACAGAACATCATCTGTGTTAATGTTCTTTAGTCTGTTTCTATGTGCTTCTGTAAATGTTGGTGGTGTTCTCACTGTGGTGCTTTATAATATGATAAATATTTGTTTCAGAGCCTGTTCCTTGTCTAGATGTTTATTTTCATTTTTACTGGGTTTTTTTCTTTCCTCAATAAACTGTTCCTAAGGGGGAAAAAAAGCCCACAAACTAATATGTGGGAAGTCTTGGTAACACTTGCTATGTATGTAAAAATTGGCACTGTTCGTAAATTCTGTCCTAAATCGGGATGGTTTCCATGGAGCAGGTTTTCCTAACAAGGTAGGTTTTGGTTAAAAACCCTAGTGCTTTAAATAATTTTTTATACTAAATACTACCTATGATTAATAAAAGCACCTGTGTTTTTTTTCATATAATGAACTTTCTACTCAAATAAGCTTTGGTTTTCTGTTACTTTGACAGTATAAATTTTTTGTTGTGTTGGGTTTTTTGGGTTTTTTTTTTTCCCCAGATAGATCTGGAGCACTTTTAAGCAGATATTATAATTTCTATTGAGATGCAAATTCAAAATTTTCGCTTCAAATTTTTTGTGTGCAGTAGATGACAGGATACAAATGGTTCATGTAAATTCATACATGTGTAAACCCTTATGAAGTTGCACTGTAAGACTGGTGTATGGATAAAACTCAGTTACTGTAGTGCTAGTGCTTACCTTCTGCTAAAGTCTATCCAGAAGACATATTTGTACTGGAATTTGTCACGTTTGCTTGATACTGGATGTATTCTACTAATACAAGGTGGTTAGAGTGTAATTGTGGTTGGATAGCACTTTGTTTTATTTGAGTAAAGCGGAATTGGAAATTATTAAATTTCTGAAACTTTATTTCAAAATTGTCCCTCCTTACAGATACTGCATTTCTGGAAATTCTGCCAACACATCCCTTTGATGGGACAGCTATTCATAGTTTACAAATGAACTTTGTAGGCATTTTAAGTAATTTCACTTCCCATTTTTCAAGGCAATGGAAAGACTGTCTTTGACTTGAGTGGATCAGATTTGTTAAAATCTTGTCGTTGAGTGACTGGAATTAAATCATAATCGTATCACATATCAGTGATACGAGGTTTTCATCTAAATACTGCCATCTTTAATGCAGGATTATAAGCCTTTTGATGTCAGGCAAAGTTTTGTGGAGAGAGTGCAATCATCTAATACCTGTTAGCAAACACAGTACAGTAAAGCATCTGCAGGATATAGTATCTATTATGGGAAAGAATTTGAGTTGGAGAAACAGCAGTCTAATTTTCATAGTGAAATCAGTGCCACCTTGTTCTTGGAGGTCTTGTAGGTGATCTGGTCACCAAATCCCAGTCATGCAGCCAGTGATGAGCCTACAAGGAGTTCAGACTAACCCCAATCCTGGTGACTGGTTGCAGCCTCACAGTTCCAGGATCTTTCTCCCAGATTGAGAGAAGTTCAGAGAATCTTGGGCTCTTTGCATTGCATGGCCAAGTTCACATTCTTTCTGATTATTTCCTGTAGCTTTGGTGGTTACCCAACACCACTTAGTTCTATAACTTATGGCTTTTTAAAGATGTGCTTGTACCAATTTGACAACTGATGCAGTGTGTGTCAGGGAATGAGTGTCTGATGGATCAGCAGGGGTAACTAACTGCTTATCACTGCTTTCAAATTGTATTTTCACAGATTAATTGACTGTGACAGGTGTCATTTTACTCTTTATTCAAGTACATTCCAGATTTATCTTCCAAATTGGCCTAATTTGCATATAGGGTGCAATCAAAATCTGTTTCTGAATACATTTCTTAAACATATGACACGCATTATTTCTAATTTTGATCATTTAAGATTTTGCAATATTGTATTTATTGATATTATTTCATAACATAAATTTTAGTAAAGATCGTGGCAGGATTGTTGTTATTCTAGAATTTGTTCGCTTACCATATCAGAAAAAGGGACTCCTTGATGTATCTCCACAAGATGAAGACATGGGTTATATGTTATTTCAGTGTTAAGAATTAACAAGTGTTTGCTTAGTATCATGTATTTCTTTAAGACATTTTAAAGAATAGTTTTTAGTTTTTATTTAATAGCATCATTGCTGGGAGGTTTTGTGGGTTTTGTATTGGAAATGATAATTAGAAAGTCTATCTAAAGTTGAAAACTTTTTGGTAACTGGAGAATGCAAAATTGTTGCATTGTACTTGATAATAAAAACAAGGGAAATGAAAGTTGAGCATTTAATGGTAGATGGGAATTTTATTCAGACTGTTCTTTTTGAGGAGACTATATATAATTTCAGCATAAAAACAAGACTGAATAAAATAAGCCTTTTAAAAAATTAAATGTCATATGCTTTCAGTTAAGAGAAGTAGCTTTTGTCAGTCATGCATGCATCTGTAAGAATGCTTGTCCTAGAGTCATCCTGAAGCCAACTGTAGAGCAAGTACCCTTCTGGTACTTTCACAAAGAGAACTTGAGGTGTTCCATGCTCTGCCAGCAGCAGAATGATTCAACCTGGACGATCCTTTCCTGTCTTTCCAGCAACACTCTGTGGCTTGATCAGGGAGGCATTTTTGCAAGACATGAATTGAAATGTTAGGAATGAGCGTGAGGAGCTACCAAGCCTTCAGAGTAGTTGTGACCTCCCAGCTCACATGCCATGTAGATCCAGTCTTTCAGAAGTCTTCAGGAAAAATCAGGAAGTATTGAACATGACATTCTTGATGGCTTTGAGGCTACACAAATGAACAGACTTACTGCAAACGACTGAGGTCTCTTGTACAAGACAGTAATAAATCAATTTAAGTATTAGATACTGACTTTTATAAAAATGATATTTTTTTCACTTTAGGAATAGTAATTTTTAATTTTAATAGGTATATTATAATATTTCTGTGTGTAGCTTTTGTTTACACTCAACAGTGATAAATATTTTGAGGCACATGAGTCTTTGGAACATGGACTGTGAATAGTCTGTGTATAAAGTAATATATAGTGCTTGTCTATATATGTAACAAGACCTTACTGATCAGTGATTTGGTGTGACAGTTGATAGATTTATGACCTTAAAGATAAATTTTAGCATTTCCTTACCATGATGAGGGTACAGATGCAAGTTTATTACATAGCTTAGATCATTAGTAGACTGCAAATTTTGCTGAGTTTTTTCATTAAAAGTGAAATGTGGTATTTGAAAAAAAATAATCATACACTGATAAACTTTTATCATGAAAAAAGTGTTTTTACCATATATTCCATAAAAAACTAATAATAAACCAACAAGCTAATAATATTTCTGTCAAATGGAAAGCCATGAACAAATTCTGAGGTTCTTAAACAGATTCAGCAGAAATGAAAATAATACAGAAATTAAGAAATATTCTGAACTTATTTTTTTTTAAAAAAAGCTGATACAGTTATTGTACTTGGCTATTGAGTTGTTAATTATTACTGTAGCAGACAGGTTGGCAACAGAACATGAAGTTTCCATCAAAATATATGAAATTATGGAATTGACTTGCATTTGCAGGAGAATTTCACCATATAATGACACAAAATACACAGTTTTAAAATTCCTAAGGGAAGGTGTTCTATACAGGTTTATATATTAATCTAATCAACAATACTGCAGATTAATTTTTGAAAAGGATAATGGCAACTGTTAAGCCACAGTGCTGCCGTTCAGCATGTAGAGTATAAAGATTTTTAAAAATATTGTTGTGGCTTCCATTCTTTACTTTATTGCATCTTAGACTGTTGATACTATGTCTAAAAATTTTAATGTTTCCTTAAAGTGTATGGATTAAATCAACGGAAGGTTAAATAAGAAATACAGCTTTTCTCAGCAGATAGTGCCTTAATGCTTTTGGTTTATATATTTGACTGCATGTCTCCACCTTCACTGCATGTGACCATCTCTCTGTTTCTGCTCATTTTGTCCAAATTCACATCCATGTTTCCAAATTTTGTGAAGAACAAGGACGCTGGAGTCTTGCATTCCAAAACAGGACAGTGTAGACCACCTAAGTGCTAAACCTGGAGCAGCACAGAGGTATCCTTATTTACTCAAATCATAGTTCCAAGTTAATGAGATACTGGTTATAGTATATTCTTGATATACTCTGCATAATACTTTCACTTTTTTTCCCTCTTTTTATGTATGAGTACATTTATGCATGTGTTGTTCATAGATAATATTTAATCCTCCATAAAGTACATTTCAGAGGTAAATTTGAGTGTGACAAAAGTGTTCTTACCCCCAGTGCACTCTTCATGCATCATACATGGGCATGGAAGGACACCTACCTGTAAATTTGTACCTGCCAATGCTCACACTGTGCTCAAGCTCAGCCAGGACTGCAAGTGCTGTGGGTAGGCTGTTGAGCCACATAGGAATTGTATACAGCATCATCTTAGCAAGAGGAAGGAAACAGAAAGGAAATTGTCATTTTAAACATATTTCTAATGTCTGCTGCTCACAAAGGCAGCACAGAGAGCAGAGACATAAGTATATTTAGCTCACTGGTGCTATATATGACTTTGTCACTTTTCACTGGAAAGCATGTTCTAATCTCAGCTTCCACATCCCACAAAGAGTAGTCACTGTGTGCTCTTTTTCTCCATCACACGTAATGTCACAGTCTAAGCAAGTGATATAAGGAGTAAGAGGAAAATACACCCCATCACCAACCAAACAAAGAGGCTGATATCATTTGAGTGATAATGCTGCTGCATTCAGTGGATCTAAATGTGACTTTAAATACTTTGCTAACCTTAGGTTTTAAGTAAAGCTGCAGCATTTAATATGTGTTTCCCTGTGTATCCACCTTGTATTTGTCATGATAAAGAAAAAGAATTAAAGGTAATGAGAATATACAAAAAATAAATCTGGAGAAAATAGTTTGAGGACAAAAGGGATTTTAATTTTTAATCTGAGATATTATTTTTTGGCAAGAAAATATATTATTTTAAAACCCAGAAAGCATCAGGTAATGAGTGAGCTCTGCTCATGCAATAAGTGTTTTGTATTTTGCTGCAGTATTTTCTTTGTTGTGAAGCATACTGCGTCACAATATAATGCTTATCAAATATTGCAGTGGGTACAGATTATGAAAATCCACCGTGATTATATTCTTTGGGTATAATTTGATGTTACAGCTGTTTAGGTTCAGACACTGGATTACTGTTTATAACCACAAAGGTTTAAAAGGAAAATATATATTTTTAAATACTATTTTTATCTATTTGCTTTGCCCACAGTAATTCTTTTATAGCTTAATATATGACATTGATTATATCATTGCAAGTTCCTATACATATTTTTTGCACCAATGGAAGATGCAAGTTAGGTTTTGTTAACAATTCTAGTCTATCAATGAATAATCATCACTCCCCAGTTTTGACCACTTCTGAAATGCTGTATGTACTTTTTATTCTAAGAAACTAATATATATTTATGATTATCGGAGATTTAAAATTGTAAATCCCAATTTGTAAATGCTCACATTACTATGGATAGTAATGGAAATTTTGGAACACACAAGACTTGCAGAGTTTTTTAGTATATTTATAGTCCTGGGTTGTAATGGTGAAACATGATTTACCTTTGTTCTTATATTTATTGACTTATGTTACTATTCATTGTTCTTATTTACTATCAGAGCAAATGCTTAGATTGTCAGAGGTAACTAGTGCCTCACTATCCAAATGTCAGGTGGAATTCTATAGAAGATTTATCTGGGAAAGAAGTGAAGGAATGAAATAAACTTCTAACTTATTTATATTGACTAGAAAAAATAGAATTGTTTTAAACTGATCTCAAAAACTTTAACAAGTTTTAATACAGTGAAATTTTAGAAAAGCTAAGTTTATACTGATATAGTGACAGCATTCTTTAAATCTGATATGATGTAGTATTTGGTTTGCTTTTGAAATTTAGGTTTAAAAGCCTTTTTTAAAGTTTACATTTGAATAGCATTTTCTGGTCCTTTCTGTAACAATTTTTTTCCTGCTGTCTACTCTGCATTTGTTTTTTATTCTGTCAAGAGAGGACTCAAAGGCCTCTGAGGAGGCATTGTTTCTTATCACATACAAATGTGAAGCAGGAAGGAGCTGCACCATTCAGTCAAGACTGATGTTATCATCTCCCCTGTTTTGGTACCTCATAACTTTCACACCATCATCAATGAAACCTAATCAGGGCCACGTGTCTTAAACCTCAAATCACCAGCCTGTTCATGCAGATAATTGTCACTTTTTCATCTGTCAACCATTTCTGTTATTAGCTTTATAATACACTAATAAATATATAATCTTCATATTTTTGTATTCTTTTTCTTCTTTGTTTATTTCTTTTCTGACATGTCATTTCACAGGCAGTCCAGAAAAGTGGAAAGATATAGCAGCCAAAAACAAACTAGGAAAGGCGCCGCAACTGAAACAGAAAGGTAGGATTGCTGGTTGATGAGTGAACATCTCTTGTAATCAATCTGATTCCAGTGCTTGGAATATATCTCTCATATGACTTTTAAAGTAGAAAATCTGTGACAGTACCAAAAGCTATGTTGTTGTAATTTATAGTATTATTTACTTTGTATCACTGTTATTAGCACTGCTTGCTGTGTTGTGTACATACAGAATTTTTCTGTCATTCTCCATCATTGCAGGAAATCCCAATGGTAAAGACTATCAGTCCCTATATTTCATGAGCCAAAATCTGAGACCTGTTGCCAGTATCTTGATCTCTTTAAGATGAAATTTATAAATGCTTAGCATTTTCTGTGCTTTACCACTAATCTTTTTTGAAAGATCTTGTCTATTTTACAATAATTTTGAGGATGAGAAAAATATATTAACAGATTAATAATTCAGGATGTCTCTGATCAAATTAATTTCATTTATAATGTAAACATGCTAAGTTACACATTTAAATATGTATAGAAAATTTTATAATCTATCATTACATAAAGTTAATATAAACACTGGGACTTTAACCTTAATTTAAATTTGATTTTCCTGTACTTGTAGCTATATCATTGTAACTTCTAGCTTTTATGGTACAGTAGCATAGGGTTATGTATTCAAACTCTTAAGAAACAGTAAAAAAAAAATATACCAAATCGTAAGTACATCTAGTTAGGTTTTATACCCCGTGTATTAGCTGTAATAAGAGCAGTGAGGAGGGATGAGATCCTGCCTTTGTCAGAAACAGATTTATGTGATCTTGATTAGTGGAGGAGCAATGTACCTCTGTTTACATTCTGAGGGTTAAAAAACTTCCGTGAACAATACACAACACAGATTTTTATTTTCAATGAAAATGCACATTATGTAGCAAAACTTCAGAGCTTTTATTTTATTTCACTGCTTCAAGTGACAAATTATCCTTCCTGATCCAAAGGCAATGGTTACATTTTTCTTGGTTTTGATGATTGTGTTGTCACAGAAGCCCAGTTGTTTCTCATCTTAGACCTCAGAAATTACCTACATGATGGCTGAAATCCTTGCTGCGTTTAAACCAGGGAGAGTTTTGCTATTGAGATTTCTAAAGCCATTTTTTGCCCCATTTTTTTTTAACTTCTGAAGAGTAAGAGGAGCCACTGGAACTGAGGTCCAAGGGGCTCAGAGTTCTTTATTACCATTCAGACTATATGATTAGAAAGCTTGGAACAAATCTGAGAAGGAAGATAAGGTAGGAAAGTGATATGAAGTAAATGAGAGAGGAAAAAATGAGGACATAAACATAACTAGAAAGTGTGGCAACAGAAAGGATAAGGAAGGAAAAGGAAATAAAAGAGATTCTATTGGCGAAAGGGCAGAGCCAAGGGAGTGAGAGACACAGTCAGAGTATAAAAGGAAATCCCACAACACTTGCAATTGGACAAATCAGTGTATCTATGTGTTTACATTTCAAACCTGATGTTTCAGTGTGTGAACTGGGGGCATCTTTCTTCTACTGATGTTAAGATAACTTCATAGATCAAAAACATATACCTCAATAAATCCTGTTTACACTAATTAGTGTTTTATGCTAATTTCAGTATATGGAAGGTGTAAATCATAATCCTGAAATACTTAGAATTTCAGATGTGGCAGGTGATATAGGAACTAATTTGCAGGGACTGATTATGAGTTGTTAAGTTGAATGTATCAGTAGAACGTGGACTCCATTTCTAAGGATAAGCATGTAGTTATATTTATGAAGAAGAGGCCTTTTTGAGGCTTGGACAATGTGTTTCTCTGCTTGAAATGACCAGCCCAGGTCTGAAATTCTGAGATTTTCTTTTCCTCTGGATAATTCAAAACTTTTTTTTTTTTTCATAGTGTACAATTGAGGATTTATTTAGGTATATGTGAAAGTGCGAGTCTGGAGGCCAGTGTGAAATATTGCTACAGTGTCTATATACAAAATTTATATGGGATTTAATGTATTGGAAGTTGATACTTCAGTCATTGCTGTGCTGAGATAAATTTGGCATTGATATGGTAATAGTTGTAGTCAGTACTTAGTGCTAGCGTATGGTGGGGAGGGGAGGGTGTTGTTGGTTTGGGGGGTGAGAGGGGAATTGGGGGATTTTGAGTGGGTTTTTTTGTTTTTTAAAGCAATGTGAAATTGCTTTCAACAGGTGTTTAGGAAAATTAAAAAAAAAAAAAAAAATCTGAGTTTTTCTACCCCCAAAGTTAAGCAGTTACCAAAAGTGTAAGTCCCCATAGCTACATTTTTACTTTCTGGAAAAGTCAGCTCTGATTTCTAATGATCTGAAGAGTGATGAACCCAGTGCAACACGAGCATAGGGACACATGAATTGTGCTTCTTCTCTTTACATCTCTGTGGCACATGGTGTAGGTTCCTGTTTCCATAAGTTGATTCATTGCTATTAGATGTGGGATGCAAATGTCTAAGTAAGTCTGAGTGCTGTAGTGTAGTATTGCATCATAGATTTAATATTGCACTAGTGTCAGAAAGTTTTGGTAATAGGACACGCGATTAACTTTCTTGTCAAATGGCAAATATAACTCAAGACTATTTCTTTCTCAAATATCTGGTTTAGATTTAGTCTTTATTTTGCAGTTTGCAGATCTTGTCTACTATTAGCTAAACAGATTACTGGAATAAGATACCTGCAATGCTATCAGCTTCTCTATAAAGCCTTTCCACATGCTATGCAAGATTAAGTTCTCTATGTATTGTGATAGTTTAGGAAATGTACATAAAAGGGAGAAAGCAAACCTTTTCAGGATAGTTTACAGAGCCTAAGAGTTCCTTTGATAATTGGATGAGATAAGCCTTCAAGACTGGATTCAGTAAACTCTTCTGAAGGAGTAAAACTACATGAAAATCCAACTTTTTCTGTGCTTGTGTGAATGAGAAGAGCTGTAGTAAATATTGGTTCATCCCAATCCTAAAATGTTTTCTTTCAGCCCTAACTGCTCAGCCCAGAAATACCAGATTTGTGGTCATCTGTCATATATGTTGTGATACCTTCAGTCTTTAACTGTACTTGCTGTATTTTACACAGGACCCTGGGCCAGGGGTATGCTGGATTGGCGATGCTCTCTTATTCTTAGTTTCAATTCATAGTTCTATAAGTGGCAGCATGTTTTATTTAAAATATGTCACTGAGGCATCAGTCTGAAGAGAAAGGATTTTGAATTTTCTTGTGTGCAGGCAGAGCTAGAACCTGCAGGATTCCCCTGCAAACCATTGCCAGTTGAATTAATAGGCTTGCTGTTTGCAGAGAGGAACCAGGAGATGAGATACACACGTATGTGCTTGTTGTAGTCTCACTGCTTACTAGGCATCATTTCTCTCCCAGATTCCTCTTCTCTCCATACCCATCTCATTTCTGTCTCATTTCCTCGGTCATACACCAGCTTTGGTTTCCTATGCTCGGTCCTATTTGTCTCATTCTCCTGATGAACCACTTGCAGACGACTTTCTTTCAGCAACTGATCTTTCTTCTAGGCCAGCAAGTCCTTAAATTCACTCTAGTTTTTCTCCAGTTCCCTCTTAGCTTTATTCTTCATTTGCACCCCAAGTAGTATATTCATCTCAATGTAATACCCCAGCTAATGCAAGTCTTAAGCCTAATTTGTCTTTATTTTAGTTAAGCAGATCCTCTCTTTCTCTAGTGGAAGGGGACAGGTCTGTAAAAAGGGTATTACTGAAAGAGCAAGAGGTAAGTTTCTGAGTCTCAGGTAAAGTGTCTGTTCTGTAATGGCAGAACAGACTCTCCTACTGCTTCACTGGGCTCTCACATAAATTCCAGGGTATTTAGCTTCCAAAATGAGAAAAATCAGAACTGAAAACATGATCACTTTGTAAGACTGGAGCATTCCTTCATAGTAAAAGCAAGCCAGCACTTTTCTGGCGCAGAGTGGAATCCATATTTACCTTATGGATGATATGATGTTTAACCATCTGATAAACCAGGTACTTCAAAGTTCATTGCATGAAACAGTTGGCATGGATTACTTTTACAGTCAGCGTGGAGAAACAGGCATTTTCAGAACTCATTTCTGTTATCATAAGCATCTCTTAGAATCAGGGGAGTCAGTCTCTGCAAGAATGTTACGGTTATCACCAGGGCAAGCCAGGAGTTGAGCTAAAGAAGGGTTAGGGTTTAAGAGAGGGAATATAGCAGGGGCAACAGAATCCTGGTTTTGTTGCATTGTGCCTGGACTTCCTCATAAACTGTTACTGATGAAATGACTTTGAAACCAAACCCATTTCTTACCCCCGGTGGGCATCTGCATGTTACCTCACAGATACTTGTTTTTTTAGGATGACTTTTCAGTATATGATAGTCATATGAACTAGACAGTCCTTTAGTTACTTTGACTGTATCTTGTGGGAAAGTAGTGCTGGGTGTTTGAAGGCAGACTTTGTAAGTCTGCAGAAATTAAAAAACAAAACAAAACAGAGAAACAAAACCAAAACAAAACCACAAACAAAAAAAAACTCACAATGAAGTGATATCACAGGGAACTGAAATTTCTGAAATAATGGAATTACAGCAGATACAGTAGTACCATTTACAAAATGCTGCACTGTTGGGAAACCAAGGAAGTATAAAAAGGCACAGTTGGATTATTTTGTCACTTTCCAAACTTTAAATGTTTCAGTTTATCTTATAGTTGCAGTGTATGCAATTATTAAACTACTAATAATTATGCTTTATTATACTAACATGATTAATTATTTTACTGCATATTTTAATTATAATTTTCATTAGAGTTCCTTCAGAACTGTATTTCTGTTTTAGGGCTTACAACAGAAAGATAAATAGATTCCTGATTTCAAACTACTAAGGAAACCAAGAGAATTTCATATATGTGCTTACACATTGTCCTTTTTTAGGGCACTAATTGAAATCCAGTTAATATTTTTAATAAAGATAAAAGGTATGTTTTAGAGACATAAATGCTTTGTGGTAAAACTAGGTATTCATAACCTACTCTGTGCTAGTACTTATGTCATATGTGTTGTTAGCTTGTGTTTGCTGTGTTTAAGATGCAGCTAGATTTTTTGGCCAACTGTCCACTATATGGAATGCAGTTCAACAGTTCCAGAATTAGGGTCATGTGTATCTGCAGTGGTGAGTGTTCTGCAGTTCGTCGTTTTGAAAATGGATTTGCATTCAGAATTAATAACTTAAATCTGAAATGTCAACCCTGGTCCTACAACCACAATTTGCAATGTTCTTTGGTGGAGGGGGGCATGGGAAAGTGTGCCTAGAGCTAACAACTGAACAGTTTCTTTTTGGCCCTGATGTTTTAGGGGTCTGCCACCATGTCTTTCTAGAAGGGGACTTCCAGCCCCACGAACAACTGAACAGCCAGTCATTAGGGGAAAGCATCATGCTCGCTCAAGGTCGAGTGAGCACTCTAGTATCAGACCCTTATGCTCTGTACATCACCTAGCACCCGGAGGGTCGGCGCCACCTTCTCCACTTCTGACAAGGTTGCTATTACATGTACAGCACAGCTTTCATGTTCTGCCTCCCAGGTGTCAGTGTGGTGTTGTACTTTCCTGAGCATACATGGCGCATTCACTCATTCTGGCACTGTAGATTATCCTCTCTTCATGGTATTTACACTTCTCCCATATCCTTTACACCACCTATCTTCACCATCCAGATGGTTCTTCTTGCTGTTGAACTTACAATAAGAGTAAAAAAATGACTGTGTTTCGTCCTTCCATTGTTGTGTTTTGTTCTGTATCCATATCAAAATTATCAAAGTATTTTGCTTAAACACTGTGCAGGAAATTACGTGCTGTTCACACAGCGAACTCTGATCTTACAGACTAAGAGAGAGTCAGTTGGTCTACATATTGTGAAAGCCAACAGTATTTTGAACTTGCTCAAATGTGTTACTTAAAATTGCAAATTAGCTACTTGAAACATTAGTGTAGTAGATAAACAGTGCTTATCCACTATAATGAGTTTGATGTTATTGTAGCTGGTAAGGGTATTTAATAGTAAGCTCTCCCTGTCAGTGATCTGCTTC